>NW_027070033.1:467299-468701 GCF_002906115.3 Quercus suber
AAAAAAACCACAACCAAAGAGAGGCAGAGTGAAAAGCGGACAGAGAGGAGGGAAGAGGGTGAGATCGATGGCGGCCTCAGGGTGAGATTGGCGAGATCGAGCGTGGCTAAGCACAGGTGAGATCGAGCGTGGCTGGAGCGTGGGTGAGATTGAGCTACGTCGTCGTCGTGGGTGAGATCGTCGTCAGAGCTACGCCGTCGTGGCTAGAGCGTGGGTGAGATCGTCGTCGAAGCACGCCGTCGTTGCTACCAGACTGGTCGAATAGAGAGGGAACTTGAGAGTGAGAGATAAGAGAGAAGAGAGAGGGAACCAAAGAGTGAGAGAGAAGAGAAGAAAAAATGAAGAGAGAGGAGAGAGAAAAGTGAATATAAAACAATTTTTATTTTTACCACATCTGTTCGTACCGTTGCAAATTTGCAACCGTACTGTAGACATGTGGTATAAGTTTTGAGATTTGGCACATCTCATAATGCTCCATTTTTGTGTTTGGTGTGGCAAATGTGCCAAATATTTAGCATTTGGCACATTTGCCACACCTGCTGTGGATGCTCCTGGTCTTCTACTTATAAAAATTTTTACAATAGTGCTACAATACCGTCTTACTTATATACAATGGTACTGTAGCAACTTGGATAAATTTTATATTCTTTTTTCTCTGCCTCTGTTAGCCACTGCTTCTTTCTTTTCTTCCTTTCCTTTATTTTTTTCTTTGATTCTCTGTTACTTCACTTCTGACTCCCTTGCTCACAACTCTCTCTCGTTCAAGCTCGCCACTAGAGTTAGGTTGGATTCAGAGTGGTCATGGCGTGGTGGAGTCAGTGTAGTCCCAATGTGGCGGAGATTGAAGTGGTCACGGCGTGGGCCCAACATGGCAGAGATCGAAATGGTCACAGCATGGCGAGATCGGCGCGGGCACGACAGATTCCAGTGGGTTTGTTTGATTTTTTGCTATTAATTTTTGTCTTTTGGGTTTGGTTGGGTTGGATTTTGGATTTCTATGGATTGGTATTTTGGATTCTAATAGGGTTTGGGTTGGATTTGGATTGGTTGGTTGGGTTGGCATGGTGGGTAGTGGGTTGTTTGGTTGTTTTTGCTATGAGTTTGCTGGGTTTTTGGTGGGTTTTGTTTTGTTTTTTATTTTTCATTTGGGTTTTTGGTTCCGGTGGGTTTGGTGAGCAAAGGGCAGTGGTGGCGTGGCAAGTAGTGAGTTGTTTGGTTATTTTTGCTATGGGTTTACTAGGTCTTTGGTGGGTATTTGATGGGTTTTGTTTTTTGTTTTGGGTTTTTGGTTATGGTGGGCAAATGGCAGTGGTAGCATGGTGGTGATTGTTTGTTTGGTTGTTGAGAAAGTGAGGGTGAGGCAGGGACAAAAATGAGAGAGAGAGAGAGAGAGAGAGAGAGA
>NW_027070034.1:0-55903 GCF_002906115.3 Quercus suber
TTTTTTTTTTTGGAGAAGTGCAACATTCACAATATTTTTCACAACAAATGCTAGGTGTTAAGTTGCTTCTTATTTTCTATTTGAACCCACCACTATATTATTTTTTTTGCCATCAATAATAGGCTATAAAAACTTGCTACATAGGATTTGTCGTAAAAGTGTAGTAAAAAATGTTGTGGACGTAACATTTCTCTCTCTTTTTTGTTTGTTTTTCATTTGATAAAAAAAATATTATTTTATTTATTAGCTATAAATAACTCTATGGGTTAAATTTTGGAGGCCTTTTTTTTACTTAGGGTCTTAGACGACCACATCAATTGTATCTAGCATTCAGTAGTCACTGGCTGACTTTCTTGTGTGAGAAGCAGAATTTAATAACTTTCTAGAGAAACCCAATATGCTGGGATAAATATTATTAAGAAAACAAATGATAAATGAAGCACATAGTTATCAAGGCACTAGAGTATGGTGCCTTTTCAATGTGGGTATAACGTAGAAGTCGAAATATATTAAGTTGTGATGCAATTGGGTGAAATTATCAACTTTTATGTCTTTATCAGTGAAAGACAGCCAAAATTCTGGGATAAAATGGGCTTTCGCCTTTTTTGGGCAAATTATATAGGGAAATGCCATCATTTTCAAATTAAATAGGGAAATGCCCATTTTTTAAAACTCGATTTTTGATAAATCGAGTTAGGCCCTATAGTAGCGTTTTTAAGGAGCTTATAGTAACGTTTTAAGGACCTATAGTGATTTTTTTAACTCAACTTCAATGAAATCGAGTTATAGGCAATGAAATTAACCTATAGTGGCATTTTTTTTCCCTATAACTCAATTTCTTTAAAGTCGAGTTAAAAAAAACGTCACTATAGGTCTTTAAAACGTCACTATAGGCTCCTTAAAACGCCACTATAGGGCTTCATAATTTTTTTTTTCTAACTCAATTTATCAAAAATTGAGTTTTAAAAAAGATGAATTTTCCTATTTAGTTTGAGAAATGGGGCATTTTTCTATATAATTTGCCCGAAAAGGACAGAAGCCCATTTTGTCCCAAAATTCTGCATTAAAGTCAGTCAAGGCAAGAATCCCAGCCTTGTAAGGCCTAAGGGGTTAATGGCCTAAAGAAATTCAACCCCAAGAAAAATACACTCCAAATTTCCACTATAATCTTCACTGTTTTAGCATTACCAATCGTTGGGTCCATTATAAAATAACCCCTTGATGCCGCTACTCTGCTAGGCATGATCCCAACATATTCTGGATTTCAAGCCTGAAACAACATGCGGAAACCATAATATTATATTATGAAGTTTATTTAAATGAATAATACCCACTCAAAGAAATAAAAAGTTCAATATAACCAAGAAATGCATCAACAATGTTCGTTACTTTTTTTTTTTAATAATATTTTTTTAAACCTCAGTAATTAATTTACTATTTGATTTTCTGCTACAATTTCAAGGTAAGGTGAGCTGTATAAAAAACAGCAAGTCTGATTCATATTCTGAATTCAATTAAACCATAAAAAATGATAAATATGATGTCTAAGTATCAAATGAATTATTAATGATACCCATTCCTTTATTTTGTCTACAAATGAAATAAGAAAATATTATGTTTGGTTACAGTTTTTGTTTTCTATTTTCAAAAACTTGTTTTAGGGAATATAAAGAAAAAATAATTTTCTTGTATTTTTGAAATAAAAAATATGTTTGGTTAGTTAAAATTAAGAAAGATAGTTTTTTTGAAGAAAAAAATAGAAAATATTAAAATATGTTGTTACTAGGATTTGAACTCTAATGCTAACTCATTAAATAAGACAAATTTATTAAATTAAATGCGTGTTTTCATTGACTTTTGAAAATTAGAAACTAAAAATAGTCTTTTATATGTTTTCAAGTTCCTTCATAAATTGAGTTTTGAGAACAATTTTTGTTTTCTGTCCATTTTGGGTTGCCAAACAAGTTTTTTAGTCTAAAAAAAATAAAAAATTGTTTTTGGAAACAGAAAATAAAGAAAAAAACAGTTACCAAACATACCTATATTATTCACCTTTCCTTCTTCCCATTTTTCTCTTATCCAAACTTATAAAGGGAAATATTTTATTTGTTTCATTTCTTTCCTTTACACAATTTTTTTTTAATAATTTTTTTATGAACACAAAATGGGTAGAGGGAAGTGACTTGAGTTGGCGTATTTCACTTGGGCGTCACTATAGTGACACTTTACCTGCTAGGCTCGGGTCTACGAGAGTAGAAAATTCAGATGAGCCATAGCTTTACACCTTTCCCCTTTTCTCTTTCCTTCCCTTTTAGTAAATGCTGTCAAGTAGGATGTCAGGGACTTCAACACAAAAGGTTCCTAGATCCCGACCTAAACTTTATTTTTGATACCATAAAAGGCCGGCCTTAGTATGGTATTAAAAAACAAAAAAAGGAAAAAGTCCAACCTTAGCATTTAATAAAGTTTAAAAGAATAAATGAAGTAGGTCACCATATATAAATACTTGCTATTGCCATGCATCTTTGCTATAAATGACATTAAACATTATCATGTCTCCCAAATTTATTTATTTCTTTTTCATCTTCTTCATTGTCATTCTTGTCGTAAACGCAAGTGAGTACTTTCACATCTTCACCATGATCATTATATGTATTGTTGCTTAATTTGTAAAAACTGAGTACATTGTATTAGTGTAAGCACATTTGATTGTTTGAACTTTGATGTTAAGTTTTCTTCAAATCAATTACCACTCCATTTATGTAATATGAATTTCTAATGAAGTTTGTTTCTTTCCTGTCTTTATAGGTATTTCTTCTTCTTCTTCTTCTAAGAAACGAGGAAGCATAGTAGATTGCAATTTAACTCCTTCAAATCCAGACTGCTGGTACTTTTACTATGAACAAAAAAGTCAAACTTGGACTGGACTTTGCATGAATTCAAGGCATTGTTACCGACAATGTAATATGGGAGGGGGCTAAGAGTGGAAGGTGCAAAGGGCTTTTAATAAAAAGTTGTTACTGCACCTTCCCCCGCCCATAATATTTTTGAAAATTTTGATTTGTAGTGAACTAAAATGTAATTTTCATTTCTTAAGAATTCCAATCTTATAGTGGAGCATCTTATTAGTGAATTTCATCATGCTTTTCAACTAATACTGTATATAATCTTCACCCTCAGTTTTTGTCAAAATTAAATTGAGCTCAAATAATAGACATTGTTAATCCAAAGGCCATGGGAATTGCAAGAATTAAACGGGTTTGTCCCAATGAGATGGTGGATCAACTAACTTCATCAATTGAAAGACTAATTCTACGAAAAACGCTCTTTGATCGAACTTTGACTAAAGTTTGATCCGGTTTAACTGATAGTTAAACAAGCTCTAAAATTCACCGAAACACTAAATTCAGTAAATTGCATCTTATTACACCCAAATGCACATTCCAAAACACTTCGATCAAGTTTAACCGGGTTCCATGGTTAATTAAAGCTTGACCAAGAGTTGACCGAAAATCTAACAATTCAATAATAAGCATCTAATATTTTCTCCAAATCATAATAAGAACCATTAATTATGAAATACTACAAATTTACGTAATAAAATCTCTTATTACATTAAAGGTTTCAACTCTCAATAATTGGTTCTTAATTACAAAAATCAATACCAAAATAGAAAGGAATTACTAATCAACACTAAAACTAACTCCTTCAAAAATCAGCTTATAAGGAAATATTATGAATGTAATTAAACCATTCAAAAATGATAAATATGATATGTAAGTCACAAATGAATTTTTAATGATACCTATTTTATTTTGTCTACAAATGAAACAAGTAAATATATATTCTTCTCCTTTCCTTCTTCCCCCTTTTCTCATACATCCAAACATATAGAAGGAAATAGTTTCTCTCTTTCATTTCTTTCCTTTACCATTACTCTTTTTTCTTTCCCTCCCTTTCCCTTTCCCTAAGGGTCTGTTTAGTTGGGTAAATTTTAGGGAGAATGGAAAAAAGTGGAAAGAAAAAGGTCCCTAGATCCTAACCTAAAGTTTATTTAATGATTGAATCATTTGGATTGTTTGGGAAGAAAAAACAATCCTTTAGACATATTATTTACATATTTATATTGATTTTACAAGTGAGGAAAATGATAAAATATAGAAAATGTTCTTTTAGTTTCCTAGGGATCAAGTTTCATTAAATAATCATTTCATCATGGTGTTTATATATTTACATCAATTTTATAATTGAAGAGAATGATAAGTTCAACAATTAAAGAAAGTGTTTGATTTACTAGCTTTTTAGGAATGGGGCTGTTTGGTATGGCATTTAAAGCAATACTTTTCAGTTTTTAAACAATATTACACATTTTCATACACTTTTTTTCCCACACATATTTCCAAAAAATACAAACAACATTATTAGAACAACGTTACCAAATGACCCTTTCATTAAATAATCATTGATATATTCAATTGTGGAGGCGACCACAATTGAATATAGTACTTATAGCTTGCTAGAAGGCCAATGAGGCAACCAAAGTGGCTTTCCTACATAGGCATTACCTCATTATAAATACTTGCTACCCCCTGGCTTTGTAAAATTTCCTTTAACACTAGTAAAAAAATCACAAATTAAACAAAAAATTTATCACTCCCCCCGGCCCCTTTGAAAATTTAGATTTTATAATTTGCTACACAATTTTTTTAAATAATCCAATAAAAGCCAAACCCCATCAAGCAAAATTGATACAAAATACCCAAAAATAATAAATTTGGTACGATAAAAAACCTTATCTGGTCCATTTCCTTAGCCCATGGCTCTCCCAAATGCTAACAAAACCCTAATTCTTCCTTTAATAGTTTTGTTAGATTTAACTTGGTCCCCTAGAAAAATTTATCAGCTTTGCCACTGCATGTCTCCCAAATCTGTTTATTTATGTTGAAGTGGGCTCGTGTGTGTGGCTTGAATTGCCACAAGCCCAAGTCAATTACAAGTAAACCAAATACAACTTGTAATAGGAATCTAATTAGCCAACTTAACATATGTACCTATATATATGTGATTAGGTGTGCCAAAGTTGATTGAAAAAAAGAAGAGAATTCCTAAAAACCTAACAGCAGTAAGAAGAAGAATAGTGTTTTCTTGTCTTGTGGGTGAGAGAGAGTTAGGGTCACTACAAAAAAAAATGCCTATTAGCGACCAAGAATTTATGACGGACCCAAAAAGCCCTCTCAAAAAATCTTATTTGTGATGGGAAAAATAAAGCCCTCGCAAATACTTGATAAAATGTGAAATATTTGTGACCAACAAAAAAGGCTGTCGCAATTATGTGTTATAGCCGTCACAAATGCTAATATTTTGGAGGGAAATTTTCCCTCCATATTATTTGCGAGGGATAGTTAAAAATCTCTCGCAAAAAGTGTACTATTTGTGACGGTTAAAAAATGCCGTCACTAATACTAAATTATTTGCGAGGGCTAGGATTGACCTTCACAAATAATCATTAAAATGTCAAAAATTTTGGAGGGAAATGTTCTCACCAAATTATTTCCGAGGGCCAATAAAAATCCCTTGTAAAAAGTTTATTTTTTGTGTGGGTTAAAAATATACCCTTACTAAAACTAAATTATTTGCGAGTGTCATGATTGACCTTCGCAAAAAATCATTAAAATATTAATTTTTTTTGGAGATAAAAGTTATTCTAAAATTCAAAAAAATAAAAAAATAAAAAGAAACGCATAAACATATAGCATTTTGTATTCTTTAGATGAACCTTTTGTTTACAGTCTAAAAAAAAAACTATTTATGTACATCCTATATAAGAAATGTATGTCCTTAATTATTTTCTAAACAATTGTACCCATAAAAAAATGATAGCACTTTGAACTTCAAAATGGTAGCCCAAAATTCAAGAATTTCAGCCTTTTGTACTCTCCCTCTCTCTCTCTCTCAAAAGTGAATAAAAATTTCTTCACATTAAAATAATACATAAAAGATGAGTTTATAGATCAAATGGTAAATTACATCCAATTGACATGAAAATTGGCATACATGTTAAGAAAATATAAAATATGTAATCCAATGGTTAAATTTTCAAAATATGAATTCAATAATAAGTTATTGGGCGATGTAACATTTTTTAGAGTTACAACACGTGTAACTTGAACCCAACTCTATATTTCTTAATTTGATGTGAATTTTGACAAATCTACCATTAAATTAAATTATCTTCATATATTTTTCATGCTTATAAAATTTCAAGGTGATCAAATATTAATTGTCATGTCATCAATCAATTGTTTAAATTCAATTTTTTGTAGTTTAAAATAATACATAAAAGATAAGTTTATAGATCAAATGGTAAATTACATCCGATTGGTATGAAAATTGGCATGCATGTTAAGAACATATAGAACATGTAATCCAATAGTTGGATTTTTAAAATATAAATTCAATAACAAGTCATTGGGTGATGTAACATTTTTTAGAGTTACAACACGTGTAACTTGAATCCAACTCTATATTTCTTAATTCGATGTGAATTTTGACAAATCTACCGTTAAATTACATTATCTTTGTATATTTTTCATGCTTACAAAATTTCAAGGTGATCAAAGATCAATAATCATGTCATCAATCAATTGTCTAGATTCAAGTTTTTGTAGTTTAAAATAATGTATAAAAGATAAGTTTATAGTTCAAATGGTAAATTACATCCGATTGACATGAAAATTGGTATGAATGTTAAAAACATATAGAGCATGTAATCCAACGTTTGGATTTTCAAAATATGAATTTAATAATAAGTTATTGGGTGGTGTAAAATTTTTTAGAATTACATCAAGTGTAAATTGGACGCAAACCTACATTTCTTAATTTGATGTGAATTTTAACAAACCTACCGTTAGATTATATTATCTTTGTATATTTTTCATGCTTACAAAATTTCAAGGTGATCAAAGATCAATAGTCATGTCATCAATTAATTGTCTAGATTCAAGTTTTTGTAGTTTAAAATAATACATAAAAGATAAGTTTATAGATCAAATGGTAAATTATATCCAATTGGCATGCATGTTAAGAACATATAGAGCATATAATCTAACGGTTGGATTTTCAAAATATGAATTCAATAATAAGTTATTGAGTGATGTAAAATTTTTTAAAATTACATCAAGTATAACTTGAACCCAAACTTATATTTCTTAATTCAATGTGAATTTTGACAAATCTGCTGTTAGATTACATTATCTTCATATATTTTTCATGCTTACAAAATTTTAAGGTAATCAAAGATTAATAGTCATGTCATCAATCAATTGTCTAGATTCAAGTTTTGTAATTTAAAATAATGCATAAAATATAAGTTTATAGATCAAATGGTAAATTACATCCGATTGGCATGAAAATTGGCATGCATGTTAAGAACATATAGAGCATGTAATCCAATGGTTGGATTTTCAAAATATGAATTCAATAATAAGTTATTGGGTGGTGTAACATTTTTTAGAATTACAACAAGTGTAACAAAACGAGTTCATAGATTACAAATGGTAAATTAGATCGTGAATTTTGACAATAATAATTCAATAATAATTCGATGTGAATTTTGACAAATTTATCGTTAGATTACATTATCTTCGTATATTTTTCATGCTTACAAAATTTAAAATTGATCAAAGATTAATAGTCAGGCCATCAATCAATTGTCTAGATTCAAGTTTTAGTAGTTTAAAATAATGCATAAAAAACGAGTTCATAGATCAAATGGTAAATTACATCCGATTGACATGAAAATTGGCATGCATGTTAAGAATATATAGAACATATAATCCAATGGTTAGATTTTTAAAATATGAATTCGCTAATATGTTATTGGGTGATATAACATTTTTTAGAGTTACAACACATTTAACTTGAACCCAACTTTATATTTCTTAATACAATATATATATTGATAACCCCCTGTCACTCTTATGTGTGATCCAAACAGATACCTACTTGCAACTTACCTTTAAAATGAAAATTTTGAAAATCAGAACCTCCAATTGACCAAAATGCTATCAAAACTACCAAATGAGCAAAATACTCAAGGAACATCCAAATAATGATACATGTTGCACCAAGAACAATACATGTGTAAAGATATTCATGGTTTTGATTTTAAAGGAAAAAAAAGGTTTTAGTTTGAAAATCGTTTTGAAAAACATGTGACAGCCAGGAGTGACGCTACGATGGAATGAAAATCCCAACATTTCCTAAGTTGCTATCACATTTTGGAGAGACTCCTAGCCACCATCAAGACGCCACATTCTGTAGTGAATGATGTGATTCGTCGATTAATGAGGATTGAACTAAGCGATTACCCAAAAAGAGACCTCCTCCATGATTTCATCAGCCAGTGAGGTTTAATAGTAGACCTATTATGAAATGAGTTTTCCCCAAATCAAATGCCAAGAACCCTTAAATTTAAAATTTTTAATTTATTATATATGATTTAGCTCATTGTGGGAATTACATATTTTTCTTAGCTTATTGTAGTGATTACATATTTTTCTTTTAACATGTGACTTAAGATAATTAATATTTTTTATTATCTAATTCATTTCATTTTTATTTTATTAATTAATCTATGTGTTGCATAGACATGTTTCATAAAAATGTTGCTATATGCTTCCCCCCAATTTTTTCATTGCCGCACAAAATTTCCCCCTATTCTGCATTTCCCACCTTTTTTTCCCCAAAGCCTTTTTCTTTAATTTTTTTTTGTTTCTTTTCATTCGGCTCCCACTTCTCAAGCTCTAAAAAGTTAAAAACTCATTTTTCATTTCCCATCCAATTCCATTTTCTTTTTTTCTCTCTAACCCATTTTCATTTTCACTATGCGGAGCTCTCTCTCGCATCTCCACTGCCCCTAGCAACCTCCCTAGCCCTAGCCGCTGCCACCGCCATCGCCCTAGCTGTAGTTGCCGCCGCCATAGATCTACTCTCTCTCACCTCAGCCACCACCCATTGCCATTAATGGAATAATGATTATTTTCAATTTTCTTAGTATTTTTCTTATCATTGTTATTGTTTTTTTCTCCAGGATAGAAGCTTTACTTTCATTTTGAAGACACCCCCTGCTTCATTTCTGCTCTTAAAAGTTGCAGGTATGCTTCTTTAACAATGCCCATTATGTGTTTGATTGTTTTACCCTTCGTTTGTTTGGCATTTACTGAATGTGATTAAGCATCTAATTCCTAGATTTTAACAGTGTGTTTCAGGGCTATTACCAATTTGATGTAGTAACTTATTGAGTGGTTATTACTTGAATCAAGCCTCATTTTCATACATCCAACATGTAATGTTACAGCTTACAAGTAGAATCTAGAAAACTAAAATTTTTTCATCACTGATGTTTTCATATGGGAAAATATACTTATTTGAAAAAGTGGAGCATCTTCGATTTGATTTCGGCATTGACTCTGGTTGTGCTAGATGAAAAGTGAACTCATTATTATCTTGCTAAGGGCTCATTAGAATACTCAGAATGGAGAAATTGTGCGGAAAGTTTACTATGCTTTTTGAAAGGCCTCTTAAATGAAATACTCATCTACAAACATAACAAGCGAGCACCTGTCAGTGGCTCCGGACCATAAATTTTGAGATGCTTAAATCCTAATGAACAACAAATATGATGATGAACTTTAAAGGGGAGAGTTTGGAATAATTTGATTGTGTTCTATACAATTAATTTGAGGTGGAAAAAGTGCTCGATCCTTTAAGTTCTTCATTTGATCATCTCTCAAACCCACACTCACTGTAAGTTCTTCTTCTTTTCTTTCTAAAGGTTTTTTTTTTTTTTTTTTTTTAATTTTTTTTTTGGTTAATTAATAGAGAGAATGTCGGGCAATGCTTTTAAGATCTCACACTAAAGGTATTCTATTTCAGAAAGTCTTACATTTTATTTAACTGTCATCTTGTATCAGCAATGTTTCAATAGCTTGTTAGACTCTGCCTCACTTGGTAATGTTCCTATTGTTATCTATTGGAGGGTGAAAGAATTCCTCGCTGGTTTGATTGATGATAGCCGGCCCTAATTTAATTGGGATTAATACTTAGTTGAGCGGAGTTGAATTGCTTTGATTGGTGAGTGTTCATTACTTCATTTAGAACCTACCAACTCATGTGTACTTCTAGAATGGAGCTGTCCAGTGAATGAAACGACTAATTACGTCCATTGTATACTTCTGTTTCATAATTGCAAGAGTTGCAAGAATTTCTGTCCTACAACATGATTTTTGCAACCTGAAAGGGCCTTCTAACTGTGTTGCTGAAATATATTATGAATGTTAAATAGTGTCTTATCATCAAGTACACTGCTTCCTGTGGTCATTAAAAAACATTCTTTGGTGACAAATGCACCTTAAGTTACCTTTGTTAGTAAGTTGACACCAAAAGTATGCTCTGCTGCATCTTAGTAACCTGCTGAGCCAGCCTTGAATCGACTCAACATTTGACATTGCTATAATGAAGTTGGGAAAAGCAAATTTCAGGTCTGATGTGGCCTATGATACTATGAAACCCATTAAGCTCTTAACAGCAATGACACTTTGAACCAAATAAGTCAGCTTGGTTTTTGCTGAGGCTGGCAGCGCTGTTGTCATGTTCTCTAACCTAGTTAGAAATAAGCCCACTGACGATGCAAGTTGTGACATTATTCAATTTTACAATGTTGGCTAGTGGTCATTGCTGGGATGTATGGTCACATATACCGACTTCATTTCACTTGTAAGGTATTGGTGGTAATAATAATACTTCTAGTGTTAGTCCTGACACAATTTTTTCTATATTGTTAAACTAACACACAAAATACAACTTATAAACACTAGGCGAATGCTGTTATAAGATGAATGCTAGTAATAGTAGCCAATGTCTAGCATTATATTCCTAAATTAATGCCACTTCCTGAATTGTTTTACAGTACTACATCTAGAATGGCATTAAGAGAATCTTTTCTTCATCTTCATGGCTTATATTTAATTTGATGTTTACACATATTTCAACTGAGTTTAATTAGTTACAGATACTTGAGGTTCCAAGTTTATTAGAAAATGGATCCTTAGTTGTGAAGAAACAAATATTACAACAAAAGCAGGTGTACTCAAAAACTCATAGTGGTGGTTGCTGCTCTTGATCTAAATGTTGCATGCCAAGGTACAACACCAAAAACTACAACTTGCTGCAACAAAACAGAAGACCTCAAGAAGTGGCAGAATTGTTGTTTGATATAGTATGTTGTGAATTTTGTAAGTTATTTTTTATTATGCTCAAAAGACCTCAAGAATGGTCCTTCCTTCATTCCTACACCCTTTTGGAAAAAGATGGTGGATAAATGGATGGATGGAGAATGAGGGGTGAGTATAAATGAAATACATGTCATAAATTCTCTCTATCTCTCTTGCACTCTCTCTAACCATTATTTGTGGTTTACATTTTTCACAATTGTTATATTATTTTAATTTATAATTAATTTTGATAGTGGTTTAAGTAATCAAATTAAATTATTATTATTGTTAAATTAAAAAAAAAAAGTTATTATTGTTTATGATATATTATATGATTATATTTGATATAGTAATATGTGTACTTATTTACTGAAGCATTGATACAAATACAAATTCACTTTAATTGTTTCATTTTAACTCATGTTTAATGCTTCTTCTTTTTTTTTTCTTTTTTTTTTTTTTAAGGATGTTACTAGCAGAGATGAAGAGGACAACTCAAACAATAACATGGAGGTCGAAAGCAACTTGGAGGGTGACCTAGAGGAAAACTAATATAGATCTTTTCATAATTCTAGTTGTTTTAAAACAATATTTTTATGTCATGGTTTAATTTCAGGATTTCTTTGTATATTCTATATTTTAAAGTTTGAACTTATAAGAATTTTTATGTTTCAATGGATCAATTTTTAGTAATCATTGTACTATTGTAATAGGATAGTTAAACAAAAATGATATAAAATAAATTAAAAATAAATAAATAATAAAATATTTAAGATATTATATAGGATAGTTAAACAAAAATGATATAAAATAAATTAAAAATAAATAAATAATAAAATATTTAAGATATTATATAAAATATTATCACTGACATAAAAATTTGATCATAAATAACTTTATAGTGACGACAAAGTCCCTCACAATTTATAAAATAGCAACGCCATTTAACCCCCTTGCAAAAACGTTTTAAGTGACAGCTTAACGTCGTCACTATTATTTCTAATTAATTGTGAGGGGATAAAAGCCCTCACAAATAAATTTTAGCGACGACACTATTTGTCTTTAAAAAGTATGTCATCAATTTGGAATTCGCAAATAATTAATTGTGAGAGTATGAAGGTCCTCACAAATAGTTATTAACGATGATTGCGTCTTCTCGCTAAAAATAAGTCGTCACTTTTCTCGTCGTTTGGTAATATATTTGTGAGGGAAAATTTGTTCAATAACGATAGTGGAATGCCCTCATAAATTATTTATTTGCGAATATATGGTCGCAAAATCTCTTTTAGTGACAAGTGCAAATACGACAGCCTTCGAGAGCCATATGCCCTTGCTAATAACCTTTTTCGACGATATTTGAATTTTTGCGAGGGAATATGGCCTTCGCTAGTAGACTCTTTTCTTGTAGTGGGTGTATTGGGATTTGGGTCTCTTGAGAGTATTCTTGTGCACTATTGTATCTTCCTATTTTTTATAGTGAAATTTCTCCGTTGTCTCTGCGGAGGTAGGCAATTTGCTGAACCACGTAAATTCTTGGTATCAGACCTAGGTTAGGATTCAATCCTTTGAATACAGTAAAAATGTCAAGCACAAAGTATGATGTAGAGAAGTTTTATGGTAAGAGAAATTTTTCACTTTGGCAAAGGCGGATGAAGGATCTCCTAATTCAACAAGGAGTTCATAAGGCCTTGCTTGGGAAGGAGAAGAAACCAGAAAAAATGAAGGATGTCGAATGGGTAGAGATGGATGAGAAAGAAACTAGTGCTATTCGTCTCAACCTAGGTGATGAGATCAATCACAACATCCTAGAAGCAAAGACTAGAAGGTTTGGAAAAAACTAGAAGGTTTTTATATGAGAAAGAATCTGACGAACAAGTTGTACGTGAAGAAACAATTGTATAGTTTGCATATGAAGGAGGGTTCTAATCTGTTGGAGCATCTCAACACATTTAATATGTTGAACACCCAACTGTCAAGTTTTGTGGTGAATTATGAGGATGAAGATAAAGCGTTACTCTTATTAGCGTCGCTTCCTACTTCTTTTGATCATCTAGTGACTACATTGATGTACGGGAAAGAGACTATAGTACTCGAGGAGGTGACTAGTGCTCTCTTGTCACACATAAAGATGAAGCAAGATGGTGATGGTTCTCAGGCTGATGGACTTATTGTAAAGTCTAAGTCAAGCAATAGAGGTAGAAGTAGGTTAAAAGGACGAAACTCCAACAGGAACAGATCACAGTCTAAATCATGTGCGAAGAAAGATGTGGAGTGCTTTTAATGTCATAAGAAAGGGCACTACAAGAATCAGTGTAAAGAGTAGAAAGAGCATTTCGAGGAGAAGAAGAATGGAAAGAAGCCCTTAGAATCAGCTAGTGTTGCTGAAGAAACATTAGATGACAGTGAAGTTGGTGTAGATTTACTTTTAGTTTCATCAGGTGACAATGTTCTATTGGAATCTTGGGTTTTAGATTCAACATGCTTATATCATATGACTCCAAAGGAAGATTGGTTTGACACGTATAAGCCTTACAACGGTGGTATGGTCCAAATGGGTAATGATGCTACATGCTCAGTTATTGGAATTGGTACCATGAAGATCAAGATGTTTGACGGAGTTATGAGAGTTCTTAGTAATGTCAGACATGTTCCAGATCTTAGGAAGAATTTAATTTCTTTAGGAGTATTGGATCATTTGGGCTATTCATACTTATCAAAGGGTAGAATGCGTGAAGATTACCAAAGGTGCTTTGATGGTGATGAAGGGACAGAAAGTAAGCACGCTTTACAGATTGATTGGAAACACAGTTGTAGGAAGAGTTGCAGTCACCACTGTGGTGGAGTCTAGCACTGACGACACAAAATTATGGCATATGTGACTTGGCCATATTGGTGAATGTGGTATGTTAGAGTTGCACAACAGAAATTTATTGAAAGGGGTGAAGACATGCAAACTAGACTTCTGCAAGTATTGTGTGTATAGGAAGCAGCATAGAGTCAGTTTCAAGACAAGCTCTCATATAAGTAAGCGTGTTCTTGACTACATTCATTCAGATGTTTGGGGTCTGGTATTAGTTTCTTCTCATAGTGGTGCTCAATATTTCGTCAGTTTCATTGATGACTACTCTAGAAAGGTATGGATTTATTTTATGAAGGATAAGTTTGATGTGTTTGGCATATTTAAAAAGTGGAAAGTTCAAGTTAAGAATCAGACTGGCAAGAAAATAAAATACCTTAGAACAAATAATGGATTAGAGTATAGAGATAAAGAATTCATAAGATTTTGTGAATTAGAAGACATTACTCGTCACTTCACAGTTAAAGGAACTCCATAACAGAATGAGGTTGCAGAGAGAATGAACAGAACCTTAGTAGAAAGAGCTAGATGCATGAGATTGAATGCAGGGTTGCCTAAGGTGCTTTGGGTAGAGATAGTTAACACAACATGCTTCATTATTAATAGATCTCCATCATCAACCATAGATTTCAAGATTCCAGAAGAGGTTTGGTCAGGTAGACCAGTTGATTATTCGAGCCTAAATTTTTTTGGTTGTCCCGCTTATTTGCATGTGCAGAGTGGAGAGCATTTTAAATTGGATTCGAAGCCAAGAAAATGTGTATTTCATGGTTTTGAAAAAGATGTTAAAGGCTACAGGCTTTGGGATCCAATCTCAAAGAAAATGGTGATCAACAGAGATGTCATATTTGATGAAGCCTTTATGTTGAAACAGAATGAAGCAAAGACATATGATGATAGTCCACAGGAGAAATTAGCTGTTGAGGTGGAGTTTCATGAGAATAGTTCACCTAGTGATAAGGGTGATGCTGAGATTGATTCACAGCAGCAATAAGAAGAGTTTTATTCAATTGCTAAAGGTAGAGAGAAGCAGGTTCACAAAGCACCACGGAGATATGGCTTTGAAGACATGGTTAGCTTTGCTCTCATAACTAGCAGTGGAGATCCATTGTCTTACAGGGATGTAGAAGAGATGAGGTCACTACAAAAGAATAAGACTTGGGAATCCTCTAGTATGTTGACAAAGCCAGTTCCAACAGACAAGTTTAAGGGCTACTTGGACTTGATTGGTGTTTGCAACTTGTGAGCCCTTAAGGACTAAGGTGGAGGCGATGGAGGAGTTTGCTTATGTACCTTGATCAATTCAAGCCAATGTGGAGATTTGTTGAAGTGGGCCCGTGTGTGTGGCTTGAATTGCCACAAGCCCAAGTCAATTACAAGTAAACCAAATACAACTTGTAATAGGAATCTCATTAGCCGACTTAACATATGTACCTATATATATGTGATTAGGTACGGCAAAGTTGATTGAAAAAAGAAAAGAAAAAAAAGAGAGAATTCCTAAAAACCTAGCAGTAACCGCATAAGAAGAAGAATAGTGCTTTCTTGTCTTGTGGGTGAGAGAGAATTAGGGTGTATTGGGATTTGGGTTTCTTGAGAGTGTTCTTGTGTACTATTGTATCTCCTTATTTTTTATAGTGAAATTTCTCCGTCGTCTCCTTAGAAGTAGGCAGTTTGCCGAACCACGTAAATTCTTGTGTTCTTTGTGTGTGCTTGTTATTTAGTTTCCGCTTATTTACTATTATTGATTTGCGTCCTGGGATGTTACCTGCACAACAATTTATTTTACATCCTTTTCATTGTCATCGTTGCTGTAAACCCAAGTGAGTACTTTTTCACATTTTCAACTGAGTACATTGTACTAGGTAGTGTGAGCACATTTGATTGTTATAGGTTAAGTTTTCTTTGGATCAATCTTCACTCCATTATGTAATATTAATTTTTAATGAAGTTTCTTTACTGACGTGCCTTATATATAGGTTTTTATTTTTCCGAGGAAGAGGCATGCGTACAATATTGCGTAGTACACAAAAAATCTTGCCAGATAACTTCTACAAGATGCTTTAACTTATACGTTATACGTAGAAGCCAAACTTGAAGTGGATTTTGCATGTTTTCAAGTCATTATTCCAAAATTCATCGTCTGAGATCCATATCCGGGGCTTGAAAACTTTAAATATCCCAAGGAGGCCAAAATGGGCAAATTTCCTTTTCGTGCAAGCAGGGACGGAACCAGGATTTGAACTTTGGGGAGGGGGGGCAAAGCTTAAAACAATTTTTTTATGAAAATAAAAACTAACACCTATTTCATATTAAAAAAAAAATATTACATATAAAATAAGTGTTTCTTAAACATTTGATATTATAAAAATGTCGACAAAGTATAACATACAAAATAAGTTTTTTTTTAAACATTTCAACAAATTTATCAAAATGGAACTCGACGCTTTTTTAAGTCTTGAAAATCGTCTATGATTGATTCTGTACCAAATTTTGCAGCAATCTCCTTCTCAATGTACAAAATCATAGAGTCCATTAGAAAATCATCTTACATCTTGTTGTGAAGCCTATTCTTGATAATATTCATGGCTGAAAATGCTCGCTCTGTAGTTGCAGTAGAAATTGGAAGAGTAAGCACAAGTGTAATCAATCTATAAATATATGGGTAAAATAATGATTTTCGGGTTTTTACCAACCATTGGCACAACTCAGAAATACTTTATAGCTTCTTGAAGTCCGGATGCCGTACTACATTGTGCTCATAATGATCAACTTCTGTCTTTAAAAATTTCATTTCTTGATTTGTGAAGTCTTTTGGATAAAACTTGCTTACTAACAACAAAATGTCTATACTTCTAAAGGACTCACGTGCCTCTTTAGGATCAAGAGCTAAACTAAGATTAAGCAATTCCACCGCATGCTTACTAAACCGATGATTTAATTCTTGTAATATAGAATCTATTGTAGCATAAAAAATATCTACCCGATAATGATGCTCAATTGTGAAGTCATCTTGTTGATAACGAGCTAGACCTCCTCTCTCAACATAACGAGCATTCATATCTGGGACGTCTATGTCACGTACCTCACAAAATGATTTCACAGTGGTAAGTAAATTATCCCACTCTTCATCTCTGAATTTTTGAACAAGTGCTTTAGTGGATGAAACAAAATTCATCGCATTTAAAATGTCTTGAGACTGACACTGCAAAGCTTGACAAAGTGCATCAGTGATCTTCATAATTTCTTTCATGAGATGCAAAATGAACACAAATTCAAAAGAAATCATAGCATGATAACATGAGTATGCTGCTTCTCGTTGGGAAGTAGTATTTCCTTCCTTGATGATCTTAAGTAAAATTTCACATGTTGGACTGAATATATTTACCAAGCTAGAAATTGATCTCAAGTGAGAACCCCAACGAGTATCTCCAGCCCGTTGTAATGTGCTAATCTGATTAAGTCCTCTTCCAGTTTCAAGCTCACCAATTTCAACAAAATATGCAATTTGATCAGCATAAGATTTTTTTAGTTGCTCAGTACGCTTGCATAAAGCACCAACAACATTGACAATTGATGATAGTCTATTAAAAAAAACTTTGAACAAGAATAACTTCTTTTGATGCTGCCACTAATGCTAATTGCAAGCGATGTGCAAAACAATGAATGTAGTAAGCATATGGAAAATCATTTGAAACCAAAGCTTTTAATTCATTCCACTCAACTCGCATGTTTCTTGCACCATCATATCCTTGCCCTCGAATATCTTGAATATCCAAACTATGATGTGACAAGATAGAATATATTTCATTTTTTAGGGTTAATGCCGTAGTATCGGGGACATAAACTACCCCAAAAAAACGTTCTCGAACAAAACCATCTTTGTCTACAAATCTTATAACAATAGCCATTTGCTCCTTCATTGCCTCATCACGAGCTTCATCAACAATTAGACAAAACTTTGCATCACCAATTTCTTCACGAATTGCCTTCTTCACCTTGTTTGAAAATACATGTAAGATTTCCTATTGGATTTTTGGTGATTTGTAAGAGGCATTTTTGGGAGCTTTCTCTATCGCTTCTGCAACATATTCATTATATGATACCACCAAATCCAATATTCAAGAAAATTCCCACGATTAATTGAATCAGAACTTTCATCTCGTCCTCTAAAAGCAAGTCCTTGAAATGCAAGCACTTTGACAACATCAATTGAGGCCTTTAACCGCAATCGATTGCTTGCAATTTGATCAGAATTGAAATTTTCAAGTACCTTTTGTATGTCTTGAGACTGGTTCATCAAATCTATCATGGCTTGCTCGGAAGCTCTATGAAAAGAGTTAGGTTCTTTCCCCATATGATTCAAAAAGGAACAATTATTTCCATCATTAACTTTCTTCCAATTTCGAAATCCATCCTTGGTGAATACATGACTCCCAGAATTCCTAGTTGGCTTGTCAAAGAGAAAGCATGGTAGACAAAAAGCAGCATCTTTACTAGGTGAATATTCAAGCCATTTACTAAATTCCTTTATTGCAAACCAGGAATGTTTAAATTTACGAGAATGATGTCCAAATTTAGTTTTCTTGTACTCATCTAGTTTAGGTTGATATGGACCAAGTTTAATGTAAGCTCGTTGAATTTCATCTCGTTCATTAGCATCATATTCCTATATTTGCTTACGCATTCCAGGATCACGCACAAAATCTGTACCGTCAATGGTGACATTTGGAACTTCTGTTTGGAGATTTTCAGAAACTGGGACATCAACACTAGGGGTTGGAAATCTTGCATCACCAGCTATGACTTTAGGATCATGCACAAAACCTGTACTTTCGTCCATGGTGACATTTGGAACTTCTGTTTGAAGATTTTCAGAAACTGGGACATCAACGCTAGGGGTTGGAAATCTTGCATCATCAGCTATGACTTCAGAATTATTTAGATTTTTTTCTTTTGAAAAAATTTAATATTGTAGTGGACTTACTCATGATCTACAAATTTTTTTAAAAAAAAGTTTCATTATTTCCATATTTCGTAGTTTTATACACCAACTAAAAAAAAGGGAATTCTTAACCAAAAAAAAAAAAAAAAATCTAAAACCAAAATAATTACAAACAGACAAGCACAAGTTTATATATATTACTAATATTAGCCACATCATACAAAGTGACAAAGACAAAGTTCACAAGTTCATATATATATATATATATATATTACTAATATTAGCCACATCACACAAAATGACAAAGACAAAATTTTTGATAAAACCAAAACAATTAGACCAAAGACTTGGTCAATTGGTCTCACAAAAAAATCACTTGTGACTTACCATTTGCCTAAGACTAGTTTTCACAATTAACAGTGACTACCAAAGCCTTCTCTCACAAATTCACCATCACAATTTATTACTCACAGTTTCACATCTTACTGTCCTGGTCCCACTTTATTTCTTAAAAAAAAAAAAAAAAAAGGTTACAACACAACAATCCATAAAATAAAATTAAAAAGCCACAACTCACAAATATCATTATATGAGTCTATATCAGTCAACACAGTTCATAGAAAAAACGCAGAGGGCAGAGCAAGCAAAGCAAAGGGCTAACCGGCTGGCAGAGCACGCAAAGACAAAAACATAAAAATATTAACTTGAGAGAGGAGAGAAATTTCTTAGATTTACCGTGTGTGACTATGATCAAGGATTTGAGGAGAAGCAGCAGCAGCAAGTCAGTAACAGTCTGGATCCGATCTGAGAAAAAGAGTAGCAGGCAGCAGCAGCAGTANTTCCCAAATTAATATATAGTTCCAAAATATATTCCTATTTTTCCTTTACCAAAATATATTGGATAACTAACTGCAGTCAAATATTGCAGTCCTAACTTTATTTGATATTTAATCTAAATTCACCTCGTTCTTCTTCTTCTTTATATTTTTTCCTGGATAAAATCCATATTCACATTCACCTAACCCAGCGTGAGTAGGCGCCAGATAATGTAAAACCATAACTCTACATATTGATAGTTTCAATTACTAATATCCAACAGCAGTACTTTGTAATCATCATATTTTTTAGTAAACGCATAAATAATATTGATTAATTTGAAACTAAAAAAATGATAAACCAATAAAAAGAGCACAGCCATTCTATTATCTTATTATCAACCTCAACATATTGATTAATTGCTTTATTTATTTTCCTACCCCTCTCTTCAACATTTAGAGCTCCTCTTTCTTTCTCTCTTTCCTTGGTTTTAACTATTAATCACATAAATCAAATCCCTTAATTTCATGAAATCAAACATTAAAGTGATTAATTAGCATTTAACAGCCCATATTTCATAGCTCTAACAGCTATATTAGATATAAGTGTGTGAAAAAAAAATTCAAAAAAATAAAAAAGAACGGTAAAATGGTTAATTAGCATTTATCAACCCAATTTTCCATAATTACACAAAGCATCAGCCAATCAAAAAAAGAACAACAAAAAATTGTGTTGATAAATGCAAATAACCCAATAAAAAGAAGGTAAAAAGGGTCATCAAGTCATCAACCCGCACCCAAAAAAACAAAACTTAAAAAAAAAAAAAAAAAAAAAAAACTTGCATGTTTTAAAATGCCACTATAGGGCTTCCTAGGGCTCCCTATAGAGTGATCAAACTTTAAAAAAACTTGCATGTTTTAAAACACCACTATAGGGCTTCCTAGGACTCCTTATGGAGCGATTAAACTTAAAAAAAAAAAAAAAAAAACTTGCATGTTTTAAAACGCCACTATAGGTTTTTAAAAAATTGCATGGAACTCGAGTTCATGGAGCTCGAGTTCCAGTAAATTTTTTTTTCTTAATTTTTAGTTTGTTATAACTCGATTGTCCAAAAATCGAGTTTTAAATTGAAACTCAATTTTTAGAAAATCAAATTTAAAAAAAGGGGTATTTTCCTAACTAGTTTAGGAAAGGGGGCAAAATGCTGTATATTTTGCGCGAAAAGAGTATTTGCCCATTTTGGCCATCCCAAGGAAATACAATTCTCAAATAAAGGTTTTATTCTCTAGAATCGTAACACCTCTCCAGTCAAGATCGTAACGCCAAATCTTTATTAAAACCAAATAATAACACTAATGATAGATCTATCCAGACCATAAAAATAAAAACTGAAAAAATATTTTCTATAAAAAACTTCATTTTCATGGTTTCGTGCGGGACCCCACCGTCGAAGTCCAGGAGCATGAGGCTACCAGTGGTGTGTATAGTGGAGGGTGTAGGTGGTTTCATGGAGCCATGGAATGAGGGAGAGAGAGAGGAGGAGAACTAGGAAGAAAGATAACGATGCTTATAAAAATTGGGTTTTGTTAATATTGGCTGAGGTGAAATTTTAATTGAGATGGCAAGTTTTAATTAGTCCACTTGGAATACATGTGATAGTCTACATGGCATGAAAATAATATTTTATTTTGGCCATTAGCCATGTCGGTATTTTTCATTCATTACTTAACGGCATGAACTAATTTGACACAATATCAAAAGGTTAAGGACTACATTAACACATCTGAAAGGTCAATGACCAATTTTAGCGTAAAGGTTAGAGACCGAATATGTTGTTTACCCTAAATTATTTGAATTGTGATGAGCTACTTTAAAATATATAAAAAAAAAAAATGTAATTTTCATTCTCTAATAACTTCAATCTTATACTTGAATTTGTTGTTGGTGCAAACACAATAATAATGGAAAAAACACAAAAAGAAACTAAATAATACTTCTGAATATTATTTATTTGAAGATAAAAATACACAACACTATTTAGACTGAAGTGTGGTACTCACTTTCTTTAAAGAGATTCAAGCTTTTGGTTGACTAATCTTTGTAACCGGTGCAAACTTTCTCTAACTTGTCTCCTCCAAGACACAACAACTCAACAAATGTCGTATGTCTAGAACAACCTCTGCACAAAATGTTCAACAAGTGCTTTTTACAATGGTATGTCTCCCAATGAGTTTTGAAGGATCTCTAATGTTGAATCTACCAAGGAAGCTTAGATTCATACTACTTATGAAGGTACTAACGTCGTGAAAAATTATAAACTTAATATGCTTATTACTAGATTTGAGGCTTTAATTTGGATGGAAGATGGTGAAACTTTTGATGACTTCTTAATATAGTCTACACCGACTAAATAAGGTTTTGGTCCAACCATAAGTTGTCTAGAAATTGGAAAAATAATAGACTTTGAAAAAGGCATCTTTCTTCACACCAATGGCTTTCTCGAACTTAATCTACTATCATTATAACTTCTTTTTTTGTTATTTTAATAAGCAAAAATTTTAAAGGGGCAATTTTTCTCCTCACCAATAGCTTAATCTAACGTCTTTAAAAACTTTTTTAAAATATTAGCTTTCTAAAACCTCTTCAACAACTTTTAACAATAGATTTAAAATGGCAATTGATAAGTGAAATTATTCCATGCGAGGCGTTCCAAGATTTAACCCATTAGGTTTGGCTAATGGAATAGGTCCTACAGTTTAAGCTGACGGGGTAAATTATGAGAGAAACTGAAAACCTAAAAAACTGACAGATAGTGACTTGATAGGAAGAAAGTCAGCGAAGCTCACCCAGGAGGTAACACCATCAAGAAGATGACGCTGTTATGGCTAAAGGGAATAAGACAAGCTAATGATCCTGAAACTAACGGTCTTAGTGAAAACTTGGCTTGGTCACTACGCATGAGTATATAAGGAAATGACTTGTATCCCACGCTTAATGTTAGTATCCTACAAGGAAAGGATTCCGTAATATACGCTCATTAGGATTTCTATAAGGAAAGGATTTCTAGCCCAAGGAAGAGATGGTCAACCCTCTACTACTATAAAAGCCCCAATACCCTCACAAATCAAGGTACGCATAATAAAAACCTCTCTAGCACTCTAGAGTTGTAAGAAGTTCTAACTTGACATTCGGAGGGTATTTGACCGGCACCACACCGGTGCTCTCCATTAGGTCTTCTCTTTTCTTTGTGCAGGTGACGTATCGAGTGCACGAGCATTGTGTGGCTCACTGGTGATATTTTTAGCATCATCAGTTGGCGCTGTCTGTGAGAAACCTTTTACGTAAGCCATACTATAGTTTCCCGGACAAGAGAGTTGCATGGTGCTCACCAGCTTAATGGTAACCACAAATGACGTTCAAGAAGAGGAACTACCCACGACCGCCCTCGAGAGACAAGTTCAAACTCTCGTCACTGCCATGGAATGCCTCACCAAGCAAAACCACGACCTGGAAGAACAGCTGCGGCAGAAGAATGCAACACCAAACAACTAGAGGGATGATCAAGAGGGGACCAGTGCCGAGAGAAGGAACCAGGAGGGACTTGAAGGCAGTAATGCTCCGAACCAACAAGAGCAACAAGAGACCAGCCGTCCCTTCGGTTTTGACATGGCCCCCCCTTACATGGTTGCGGAGATGCAATTGATGAAGGAAAGGATGGATCTTATGATGAACGCCCTTAAGGGATGGGTATCTAGCGACCTCGACGATTTGGTTCATCGAACCGATTCGCCGTTCACTACCTCTGTCAACCCCTTCCCCTTGCCACAAAAGTTTCGCATGTCGCAGATTGAGAGCCACGATGGAGCCAAGGACCCGCTTGATCACTTGGAGACCTTTAAGACCTAGATGCATCTTCAAGGAGTACCGGACGAGATCATGTGTAAGGCATTCCTTATGACGCTGAAGGGCCCTGCGAGAATTTGGTTCAGCCAGCTGACACCCAACTCCATTAGCACCTTTAAAGAGCTGAGCGCCCAATTCACTTCGCACTTTATTGGGGGGCACCGGTACAAGAAGTCTACCATATGCCTGATGAGTATCAAACAATGGGAGGATGAAACGTTGAGATCTTACATAGCCTGCTTTAATAAGAAAGCGCTCTCGATTGACAAGGCCGACGACAAAATACTCATGGCAGCTTTTACAAATGGTCTGAGGAAGGGTAAGTTCTTATTTTCACTATATAAGAATGACCTAAAAACTATGTCAGACGTGCTTTACAGGGCCACCAAGTACATGAATGCCAAAGAAGCTCTACTAGCTCGCGATGAAAAACCCAAGAAGAGAGAAAGGCAGGAAGATACCTAGCAAGAAAGAGGGCGGAAGATGGCGAGAATCGGAGAGCGAAGGGATGATAGGTGCTCTAAGCCCCCTACGGCGAGATTCACAAACTTCACCCCACTAACCACCCTAATCGACCAAGTCCTAATGCAAATTAAGGACGAGGGGGCATTGACTTTCCCTAGAAAGTTGAAGGGAGATTTCAACAAGCAGTCCCGAGATAAATACTTTGCTTCCACCGTGACCACGGACATGACACTATCGACTGTTATGACTTGAAACAGCAAATTGAAGTCCTCATTAAGCAAGGGAAGTTGCAGAAGTTCATTTGCAAGGAAAGGGCAGATCTGCCCCCTCAAGAGCAAGCCCCCCGACGAGATAACAAGCGTCTGAGACAGCCCTTAGGAGACATAAGGATGATTGTAGAAGGCGCAGCCGCCAACAGCTTATCAAAAAGGGCTCGAAAGACTTATCTTAGAATGGTCTAGAACGTTCAACTCACTGGCATCATCCTGAAGATGTCACGAGTCGACAACCCCCTCATCGGCTTCTCGAAAGAAGATGCCCAACGCCTCCACCACCCGCATGACGATGCACTCATTGTTAGCATCTAGGTAGGGGACTATAACATGTACCGGGTCTTAGTCGACAATGGGAGCTCCGCAGATATTCTTTACTATCCTGCATTCCAACAGATGCGGATCAGCAAAGAGTGACTAACCCCCAGCCAATGCTCCTCTCGTCTGGTTTAGAGGAACTAAAGTGTACCCCTTAGGCGCGGTCACATTGCCAGTTACCATTGGAGATTAACCCCAACAAATCATTAGGGATGTTACGTTCCTTGTGGTCGATTGCTCCTCTGCCTACAATGCCATTATAGGATGACCTAGCCTTAACTCCTGGAAGGCCGTAGCTTTGACCTATCACTTAATGATTAAATTTCTCTCTGAGTACAGAGTAGGAGAATTACGAGGGGACCAAATAGCCGCGTGCGAATGCTACATTACAATACTTGAGATGGACGACCACTTGCAAACCATGAGCATAGAAGAACAACGAACGGGGGCAGAACCCGTAGAGAGGCTCGAAGAGACACCCCTCGATAGCTCCAAGACAGACAGGACCACCAGGTTCGGTACTCTCGCCAGCCCGGTAATTCACTCAGCACTTGTAACTTTCCTTAAGGAAAATCAAGACGTGTTCACCTGGAGCCATGAGGACATACCAGGAATTAACCCTTCAGTCATGGTGCATAGGTTGAATGTGTCGCCATCCTGTCCACTAATTCGACAGAAGAAGCGGGTCTTTGCCCAAGAGCGAGACCGAGCGATAGCAGAAGAAGTCGGTAAGCTACAAGAGGCAAGCTTCATTAGGGAGGTGTACTATCCCAATTGGTTAGCAAACGTGGTAATGGTCAAGAAAGCCAATGGGAAGTGGAGGATGTGCATGGACTTCACCGACCTGAACAAAGCTTGCCCCAAAGACAGCTATCCCCTCCTACGGGTCGACATTCTAGTAGACTCTACGGCCTAACACAAGCTGTTAAGCTTCATGGATGCTTTCTTTGGTTACAATCAAATTTGAATGCATAAAGCTGATCAGGAGAAAACTTTGTTCGTAACTAGTCAATGACACTTTTGTTATAAGATAATGTCATTCGACTTAAAGAATGCAGGCGCGACGTATCAGAGGCTTATGAATAAGATGTTCGCGCAGCAAATTGGAAGAAATGTCCAAGTTTACGTTGACGATATGCTGGTGAAAAGCCGAAGGGAGGAAAACCACTTGGAAGATCTCAAGGAAACATTCGACACACTTCGCTCTTACAACATGAAGCTTAATCCGGGAAAATGCGCCTTCGGAGTGACAGCGGGAAAATTCCTAGGATTCATGGTGTCGTAAAGAGGCATCGAGGCCAACCCGGACAAGATCCGGGCCATAATGGAGATGGCACCCCCAATGAATGTAAAGGAATTACAAAGCCTCAACGGCAAAATAGCTGCACTGAATAGGTTTGTGTCAAGAGCAACGGACAAATGCTTGCCCTTCTTTCATACACTGAAGAAATCTTTTGAGTGGACTACCTAATGTCAGCAAGCATTTGAGGAGCTAAAGGCTTATCTCTCTTCCCCGCCACTACTAAGTCCCTCGCAACCCGGTGAGGAGCTTTTTCTCTCTCTGGCTGTCTCCCCTGCCATTGTCAGCGTCGCCCTGGTCAAAGAAGAAGAAAGAGTGTAGAAGCCCGTGTATTACGCCAGCCGGGCACTTCGCTGTGCCGAAGAAAGATAAGTGCCTATGGAGCTCGCCTTCGCATTAACCGTATTTTCAAGCCCACACGGTGATCGTCCTAACCGACAAGCCCCTGCGGCAAGCAATGAGCAACCTTGAAGCTGTTGGCTGATTGGCACTATGAGCTATAGAGTTGAGCGAGTTTGACATCCAATATCACCTACGAACCGCAGTTAAAGGACAGGTTGTCACAGATTTCATAGTAGAATTCACAAATGGCGAGGACAGGGAGGCAGAGGAGTCTCCTCAGTGGAGCATACATGTAGACGGATCATCCAACAGGCAGGCAGGGGGAGCTGGCATCGTATTACTGTCACCTGAAGGGGATGTGGTTGAATGTATGGTCTGCCTTGATTTTCCTACCACCAACAATGAAGCAGAGTATGAGGCTTTAATAGCAGGGCTTGATCTTGCCAAGGCTGCAAAAGCCACAAACATGGTCATTTACTGCGATTCTCAGGTCGTTACCAACCAAATAAATGGGGACTACGAGTGTTGGGGCGAAAGAATGAAGAAGTATTTGGACCAAGCAAAGAAGAGGGTAGATGAGTTGAAGGCCAAAATCATACAAATCCCCCAGGGAGAAAACGAGCAAGCCGACCGCATGGCAAAACTACCTTAGTCGAATATATGACCACCCTAGATAATGTACTCTTTTTTGTTCAGCTCTATCCACTGATAGATCCCATCGATATGGCTCCGAAAGCAATTGGACCACGTCGTTAGTCTCTTACTTGAAGAACGGAGTATTGTCAGATGGAAAAGAAGCCACAAGAAAGCTGAAGGTCCAAGCAGTGAGATTTGTCCTAATAAGAGACGTCTTGTACAAAAGAGGTTTCTCCCACCCATACCTAAGATGCTTAGGACCTGAAGAAGCAAACTACGTCATAAGAGAGGTACACGAAGGGATTTGCAGAAACCACTCAGGGTCAAGATCATTAGTGCACAAGTTAGTGCGAGCAGGGTACTTTTGGCCCACCATGCAGAAGGATGCCGAGGCTTATGTCAAGACCTGCGAGACGTGCCAAAGGTTCAGCAATATCATTAGACGACCAGCCGAAGAGTTAACCCCAATGATGGCCCTATGGCCGGTTGCTCAATAGGGACTAAACATTATGGGACCATTCCCTATGGCAGTGCGACAACTGAAGTTCCTGGTAGTAGGCATCAACTACTTTACAAAATGAGTGGAGATTTATCATATGCAGGTTTGGCATCCTTAGAGTCTTAGTCTCGGACAACGAGAAGCAATTCGATAACGACTCCTTCCGGGACTTTTGCTCGCAGTTAGGGATATAAAACCACTACTCCTCCCCCGCCCACCCTCAAGCTAATGGACAGGTCGAAGTCATGAACTGATCCTTGCTCAAGATAATCAAGACTCGGCTCGAGGGGGCAAAGGGTATATGGCCTAAAGAGCTGCCAAGCATACTTTGGGCATACAGGACGACGACAAGGATGCCCACAGGAGACACACCATTCCGACTAATATACGAGAATGAAGCGGTCATCCCAACCGAAGTCGGACTCACAAGCTATAAGGTGCATAACCATGACGAAAGCAAAAACGAAGAAGCTATACGTCTATAGCTCGATCTAATAGACGAAGTCAGGGCGATAGCGGAACAAAGGCTTGTGAGGTACCAGGATCACATGGCCAAGCATTAAAATTCCCGGGTCCGACACAGGAACTTCCAGGTTGGAGATCTCATTCTAAGGAAAGTCATAGGCCCTGCAAGAGACCCGACCCCAGGAAAACTCAGCCCCAATTGGGAAGGACCTTACAGAGTCATGGTGTGGTAGAGAAAGGGCACCTACCACCTGGAGACGCTAGATGGACAGAAGCTGCCACATCCTTGGAATGCTGAACACTTGTAGAAATTTTAACAGTAGAGATGACGACGTGAAAAACAAAACCCCATAACATGAAGAACAACACACCTTTCCATTTTTAGTTTATCGTAGCAAATTTTAGTTACTCCTCAAATTTATCATTTTAGTTTCTACTACAATAAGTCCAAAAGGGCAAGTTATTACTTTGTTTTTGCTACAATAAGCCCAAAGGGTAGGTTTTCTTTTTTAGAACTACTTTTTTCTATAAATGCATGGCAATAAGAGGAGTTTATTCAGAACGGCTGATGTTTTTTATTTACAAGTTCTTAAAAAAGTAGACGACCTCAAGTCTATAAGAAGTGAAAAGATCCTAAGTCCCTAAAAAGGGATGACCTTAAAACCGCAAAAGTATGTGACTACGAGCCCATGAGGTAGATAGATCCGTCCTGTGAGAGACCGTGTCCCGACCCACTTTTTTATGAGATGTTGGGCCAAACTCACGTGAATGGGTGGAGTCGTGTTATTGCCACTCAAAATGGAGGTTCGACTAGTTATATTTTTCCCTTTAGATTAAAGGTTTTACAATGGAATCGTCACTTATTTAATTATTGGAAAAATAAGAAAACCATAATTGAAAAATTCCTCATTTTATTAATTTGAAATTGAATTTACATTGAACATAGGAAATTACATGGGTTTGGTCCTAGATACAATCTAAGATAAAGTACATGGCTTTGTTTCCTAGTTACAATCTAGAAATTGAAAATTACAAGGATAAGCATTTGATCTACCAACCCTTGATATAAGTTCGGAGGCTATGTTACAAGATGGGAAGGTGTTAGGCACCCACCTTGCCCGGTGAAACCGGTCTTCTAGAGTATGGTGGCTAACAATCATATCATATCATCCAATATGTCAATCAATTTACATGTTGAATTTAATATGTGTACATGTGATAAACCCTAATTCAATTTATTAAGCATTGTATTTGGATTGAAAAATAAATTCTAGCAAATGTGTGTGAATGGTGATAATCTAGATTTAAGGATTAGAAAGAAATTATTAAACAAACATGTTTTTCATATTTTTGATGTAGATTTAAGATTAAAACTAGTGTTATGCATGAATATGTGATGAACAACCAAGAACATGTGAAGAACATATTAGAACAACTAAGAACATTCAAACATATTCAAAGAAATTTAAATGATCATTATCATGCTTTAATCTTAAATTCTCATCATAGCAACACAAGAAACAAGTTACAGAAATGGATTATACTTTCATGCAAGATCCATATGGTGGAATAGGAGACTCTTGGTAGAGATCCTAAGGGTGGAGGAAAAGAAGAGTTAGTAAAGAAAGAGTGAGTCTCATTCAATACCTTGAGTTTCAGAAAGACTAAGATATGACAAGATTACTCAACTTCACTAGAACTCAAGAGAGAGGAAGAGATGAGAGTTTTTATGTCTTGAAATGAAGGAGGGGAAGGGTTTATATAGTAGTGGTGGATGAAATATGATTGGAATGCTATTTAATGAGAGTTGACCAAGAATTATGAACCTAGACCTCATTTTAGCCTTGGGAAAAATCTGGTGCATTAAATGGAAAGATTGGTGGGAGTGAGGAGCAAGCCAAAATTCGGTTTTCCCGTAGCTGCTGTAACAGCTTGTAAAGCCAACTTCGAAAAATCATATCTGACTCAATTCTAATAGGAATTACCTAATTCTTGTGCTCAAATTGAAGCCTCCGATGTCTAGTTTCTGGAAAAATTAACTTCATTCATAGATTCAAAATATTCTGAGAGATATTGATGAAATGGTGAGCAGAGGTCATTTGATAGAAAATGGTTTCAGCACAATTAACATTAATAGGTCCCAAATTAGCTCCCAATTAACATTAAATGGCTCCAATCACTCCAATTTCAGACTTAATTAGTTTCAAATTTACTCTAATTAAAATATAATTGCACAAATTACTCATTGAATAATTAATGTTTAACTATCTAATTAATTAGGTGTATGCAACTTCACCATAAAATTTAGTCCTAACCAATCAAATTATGACACATTATTGATATTAAATTGATTACACTTATAACCAATTGAAATCAATTGTTCATAATCACATATAGTTGGACTCAATTTGTGATAATGCATCTCAGCCATTAAAACTTGATTTGATGATAACTTTCAATCTGGTGGTACAATTAGGCTTATGACCAGTCGACTTGATCGTTACAACATCAAGATCATTTTAGTGAAATGAGATTAAGGATCTAATGGCCAGAATCAAGATGCATATTTCCAAGATGAAAGTACCATTTTACCCTCCATGTGAGGTTAAATGCGGGTTGCAAAATGGGGTGTCAACACATCCCAGAAGGATGAAGCATGGTTGAAACCCTTAAATGGGCAAACACAGACAAATCCATAAGAAGCAAATGACTTCACTATCCAAAAAACTACATGGCACCTATTTATCCCAAAGGGATGGAAAAATATTGGCCACCTAGGCTGATAGGCTCATCAAAGTGACGAGCTCACCAAACCCATGTTGTAGTTATATAAACCAAGTCCTGTAAAAGTGACGGTCTCATCAAAAGAATGGGGTCATAAAAAGGATAAGTCCAGGGCATAGACAAGAAGCCGATGGACGACATCACCTCGAGTGAAAGACTGATTTAAAATCCCTTAAGGACAAACAACTTTACTAAGCTGATGACGTTATAAATAGACGAACCCATCACTTAAGGAGGTAAAAAGGTTCACTAAGCCGATGGCTTCACTAAGCTGACGGTTCCATTAGAATACTCCACATAAAAATGGTAGTCGAAGCTAACGACTTTATTAAACTGACAGTATAAAAGTAGACAGGTCCGTAATCATGACCATTAAATTATAATCCACGACTAGGCAAGCAACCCTAGTCTACGACTAGAAAATAGACTTAGAATCCAAAATAGAGCGAAACACACTGACAAAATGGCCATACATACATGTTCAAAGGTGGCGAATACTAAAGTACCACGGACAAAAGTAAATTACTTACAAATAAAAGCCCAGAAAACTAAGGGGCACTTAAAAACATTGTTTGCAAATGGTACAAAATGTAACAGCTACAAAAAACAAAATTATGGCTGGGCATAAGGAGTGTCACTCGAGGTCTTTTTACTTTTTCGAGCGGAAGGGTTTTCTACGTCTAGCTCCTCCACAGAAAGATTGGAAGTAGTGACGGGAGGGTTCGCAGCAGGCTGGGCCAAAACAACGCCACTATCATCAGGAGGAGAGGCATTCTCGAAGTCGTCACCTTCAACAACAACGGTGTTGTTAGCTGTCGTAGCTGGTGGGGGATCATCTATAGTAATCCCGGACAGATCCAACTTAGGAAAGGCTGATGCGACCTGCTTAAGGCAATCATCAAATCCTGTGCCATAGTATCCACCACAAGCATCAATGAAGGAATTTGACACCTTAAATTTCTGGACCGCGTTAGCCCTAGCCTGCTCCACCTACTCATGAAGGGTCGTCAGTTCTTATTCTAACTTCTCCTTCTGACGGCCCGCCTCTTCCAGCTTCTCCCTAGTCTCCTTCAAATCAACGTTTAGAAGACGGATGACCTCCTTGTACTGACCCTATTGGTTCAACAAGTTGACGTTGTGCTTCCTGACGCGATTGACGATGCCCTCCTTAGCCACACACTGGTCCTAGCGCTTTCACGCGTACCAAGGCCTAAGAAGGGCACATCTATCAGTCAATAAACATGAAAAAGATAAAAAAAAGAAAGGTAGCTAGGAGAGATAGCTTACTCGTGTTAAGTTAAAAATGGCTGACGCTCCCAAATCCTTCGCCCCCAACTGAGCACAAGGATCTATATTTGTCGGTTTTATAAACGATTCCACTTCTTCGACAGCATAATCCTTGTGCGTTAGTAGCAAACGGGGCCCCTCAAAGACCGGACCAAAAGGAGTCACTACCCCCTTTCCAGCCTCATGGCCTGGTTTGGGGGGTGACTTCCCTAGGGGCTCGTCCCCAGGAGTGACGACCACCTTTTTAAGTGGACAGACATCTTTCCCGTCGGTTTTCCTCTTTGACGGACCCTTAGTGATGGCTGTGGGAGCTGACAAAGATGTCAACTCCCCCTTGGCCCTCTTCTCCTCTTTTTGACGGGCAGCAACCGCCCTTATCCGTTGCCTAGCTGACTCCATCTTTGCAAAGGTAACAGACATTTATAAAAATTGACGGCTAGAGCTAAAAGTGATGGGAACACATATATATAAATATATATATATATATAATAAATATATACTCATGACAACGAGAAAATTCTTCTAACTTGTGGGGTTCTGGCGTCGGCTCAGGACCCCTACAGTATGCGTGAAGAGTGTCAAGAGTTATTAAGTCCCGACACTTTCATTCCACCAACGGAATCTCTAGAACTCGACCGATAAAATCCCTTTGCTCCTCAGTTATAAAAGGGCGAGTGTTGGCTGAGAAAAAAAAAAAAAAACAAGTTGACAACATTAAGACACTTCCAAAAAATAAATTAACAAATATATGTAAACACTGATAGGGTTTAAAGCAGACGGTTAGAACCTAAATCCCTGACAAAAAGCCCAAGTGTTATCAAAATAACCACGGGACATCGTCTCCCACTTTTCCTGACGGCACACCTAGTCCATCCCTTTAACAAAAAAGAACCTACTCTTCTAGTCTTTATTTGAATTTAACATCTCAGACATTAGTCTTAACTCCCTCTCCCTAATGGCAAAATGATACACCCCCTTAGAAGAAGCAAGGTGCTAGGGCCTATAACAGTAGAAAAACTCATCCAAAGAAAGTTGACAGTGTCCTCCACTCAGACGACCCCATAAAACCTCAGTATTTATAAAGATCCTCTATGAATTAGGAGTAATCTAGCTAATGGACAACCCCAGAAAGTCAGCCAGCTGACGGTGTAAGGCCGTCAGGGACAGTCTGAGCCCGCAGCAAACATAGCGTCGTACATACCGACATCTGCGGTTCTCCCGTATGGCACTTTTCATTTTCCCTGGGGAGACGGATGGGAATGTGGTTTGGAATTTGGTAATAGCCACATAACTCTTTGAAGACCCTATCACTCATTTTTTGGTAAAAAATTTTTGACAGCCCATTCCTTGAGTAGGATGAAGGGATGGCTACCTCCAAGACTTCCTGAAGTCCCCTCACAGGACTCTTCGTCACCTTCATCTCCGTCACTATCCCCCTCTTCTCCTACCTTAACTTCACCCTCCTCATCTACTACCCCTTCCTGACCTTCGTTTTCGTAACTCCCTACTTCCTCATNTCCTGAACCACCTCGTCAGCCCGCTCCATCGGACGATGACTATCACTCGACACATCACTTGACATCTGAATACCTACAAGTGATAGATTTATTCTAAGCACCTAAGATGATAGCCTCACTATAAGAGAAATCAATCGAAATAAAGCATATACAAAGAAAGACAAAACACTTACAAGTTTCTTAAAACGAGTGACGATTTTGAGAGCGACGGCAGCAGCACAGGCGACGATGTGGGTGAATTGATGGCAAAGGCGACAGATCTTCTTTCTAGGAATCAATAAAGATGAAATATGAGAAATGAGGAGAAGAGGGGTTATATATAAGGGGAAATGCACAGAAGACGAAGCGACGCCCTCGTCCAGAAGCGGAGCACAAACTAGAATGTGCCATATGTCCACGCATTTAATAATGACTGCTCGAGGGATCGCCTATGAATTATTTTCTCTCTCCTGGCCAAAGTGAAAGTTAGCAATGAAAAAATATCTCCATAACCCTCAATTAAACTGACGGAGATATGGAGTAGAGGGCAACTGATAAGTGAAATTACTCCATGCAAGGCGTTCCAAGATTTAACCCGTTAGGTTTGGCTCGTGGAATAGGTCCTACAGCTTAAGCTGAGAGGTAAATTATGAGAGAAACTGAAGACCCAAAAACTGACGGACAGTGACTTGGTAGGAAGAAAGTCAGCAAGCTCACCAGGAGGTAACACCATCAAGAAGTTAACGCCGTTATGGCTGAAGGAATAAGACAAGCTGACGATTCTGAAGCTGGCCGTCTTAGTGAAACCTTGGCTTGGTCACCAGGCATGAGTATATAAGGAAATGAATTGTATCCCACGCTTAATGTTAGTTTCCTACAAGGATAGAATTCCGTAATATACGCTCATTAGGATTCCTATAAGGAAAGGACTTCTAACCCAATGAAGAGATGGTCAACCCTCTACTATTATAAAAGCACCAATACCCTCACAAATCAAGGTATGCATAATAAAAACCTCTCTAGCACTTTAGAGTTGTAAGAAGTTCTAACTTGACCTTCGGAGGGTTTGGCGACACCACACCAGTGCTCTCCGTTAGGTCTTCTCTTTTTCTTTGTTCAGGTGACGTATCGAGTGCACGAGCATTGTGTGGCTCACTGGATATTTTTTAGCATTATGAGCAATAACCATTTAAGAAACTATAGCTTTTTTCTTTTTTTTTTTCTTTTTTTTTTTTTTTTTTTTTTTTTTTTTTTTTTTTTTTTTTTTTTTTTGTCTTTGTGTGCACTAATGTGTCTAAGTCAAGAACAATTTTCCATACTTGAAACTTGAAATAATTTTTTTTTCAATTGATTTGGGCATAAGATATAACAAATATATAAAAAAAAATTTCAAAAAAAAAAAAAAACGAAGTTATAAAAATCTTTTGGTTCTTCTCGATATAGATAAAATATAGGGTTGTTAATTAATTAATGATCTCTAGATGGCTTTTGAGGGGTTCTTCTTTGAACTGAAAGGATGAGGTGGAATCCCATAGGGGTTGGAATGTTGAGCTTTCGACAGCAATAGCCGTTGGTGTGGTTGGATGGTTGCTGATGACTGATGAGGGGAGCTAGCAACTATGGTCTAAGAACTAAATGGGTGTCAAGGTGAGAGGGGTGTTTGAAGGATTGAGAAGAGAACTGGTTAGGTTAATCAAACCATCCATTAAAATCCCATCCCCTACCATGCAACAGACACCTTTGACGACTTCCCTTTTTGCATTCTCAATTGCTTTCCATATAGGTGATATTGCCTTAGCAAGACCTCTTCTGAGTCAATCATCTCTAACTTTGTACTTGATTCTCAACAACATCATACACAAGCTATCCCTATGGATGCTAAGTCAATATTTCAATTAAGCCAGTGTTAAAGCCTCTTGTTTTTTTATAAGCCACAACCCCAACCTTCTTTGGTAGATACAATTTATTCTAGGACTTTCAGGCTAAGTTCTTGCCATCAGAGCTTTTTGGATTCCACAAAAACCTTCTCATTAGAGTATCATAGTAGTTACATACCTTTCAAGGGACTTCAAAGGTGGACATGGTGTATTTGAGAAAGGCTTGCTTGAGCCACTTACTTGAGTATAGTGCATCTTCCTGACTAAGACAGGCACTTTTATTCTTTTGCTTTTTTTTTATAGGACAGGCACTTGTTTCTCCAGCTTGTCAATCTTGCCTCTAGCTTTTCATGGAGGAATTGAGATTGGGTGCAATTACATTTAGCAAATGCACCATGCAATTTCCTCATTTCCTTTACAATTTTTTTTTTTACATTCTTAACATTTTAAACTTAAACTTTTTACATTTTTTAAATATTTTTTTTATTTAAAGGTTGAGATTGAAAGTTGTTTTTTGCAACTTTCAATCTCAACCGTTCATTGCTACTGTATTGCACCTGATCTCAATATTTCATGGAGAAACTTGAAGTCTTGAGTTTGGCTTTTGTGGTGACCAATATGGCATCTTTCTAGAGTGTATTCATTTGTTTGATATGCCTTATTTGTATTCTTGAATTTATCCTATAATTTTAAAATACTTTTACTAAATTATTCTCTGATTTAAAAATACTATTAAAAAGAAAGTGATTTCTAGCCATATCTCCACCATAAAGCCCAATCTTTATAGCTGTAATTATATTCACCATAAAGCCCAAAAAATGAATATTACATTGTTGTCCACCATTAAGCCCAAACCTAACCCTTTATTCTCTTAAACGCCAACCCTTTCTTCTTCTTCTTCAAACCATCAGCATGACTAATGCCAATCTCTCTCTCTTCCAAAGATAGATTCAATACTTTAGACCTTCGGCTTTCTAACGCCAACCTCTCTCTTCCCTCCTTCATCTCTTCCTCTCCTTATTTAAGTGAATCACTCCTTCATACCTCATCACTATCTCCCCTCCTTTTGCTCTTCCTATCTTTCACGATTTCAAAACTCCTCATTTAATTGAATAAGAAAACACCATATTTGAAGAAAAGCTCAAAAATACTGATAGAATGTAGATGATTCACTTCAGATATTTCACCTTTGTTCATGTTTCGTTTGGGAGTGTTTCTTCTGAATGATTTGCTTAGATTGATGGGTTTGGAGCCCTGTAGTGGGTTTTGCTAATTTCAATTATTGGACGCATTGCTCTCTCTTTTGTATTTCAGCAATTCAATCAACACTCTATTGCCTACCTAGTATCCTTTTGCAAGAGGCAAATTGGTCCGACCACAAGCCCAAGTTCAAGGCCACCGTCAACTTTAATGGTGAGGAGTTGTTAGTTGCGTCCTCTATACGAGCCGTCGATATCTACATCCACTACAAGGTCTGTATATCAAGTTGAGGTATACTTAAATTTTATTTTTTATGTATATTTAAAATTTTTAGGGTTAATGCTTCTATGTTTTCCTGTTTGGCTATTGAGTTTATGGTCTACAATTTTTTTGTATTTTTAGTTGTTGTCGTTGGCTGTAGAGAAAATATTAGAAATTAGGGTAAGGAAAATTACCCCAATCTATGATTATTTTTATTAGGCTCATATGAAGTTGAGGTTATACAATTTCAGGGAGATCAGAGGAAGAATGTTTCCGCCTTCCTTGTGCAGGTTGGCATTGTGAAGAAGGAATATATTAAGATTCATTATTTTTGAATTGCTGCAGCCTACAGGTTAATCTCCATATGTGGTTTACATTATTCCCGTCACGCTATAGTGGATAGTTTATGATATGTACCTTAGACTGTAGCCATAATACATGTGACTTTGTTATATGTACATCTATCTTCTGTGTCAATTTTGGTAGTTTTGCTACTTGTTGAGTTGTGTGGGAGGGTCATTATGGATTGTACCGAATTTATTAGGCTCATATGAAGTTGAGGTTATACAATTTCAGGGAGATCAGAGGAAGAATGTTTCCGCCTTCCTTGTGCAGGTTGGCATTGTGAAGAAGGAATATATCAAGATTCATTATTTTTGAATTGCTGCAGCCTACAGGTTAATCTCCATATGTGGTTTACATTATTCCCGTCACGCTATAGTGGATAGTTTATGATATGTACCTTAGACTGTAGCCATAATACATGTGACTTTGTTATATGTACATCTATCTTCTGTGTCAATTTTGGTAGTTTTGCTACTTGTTGAGTTGTGTGGGAGGGTCATTATGGATTGTACCGAAGCCTTTATCTGTACCTTAATCAATAATTCTAATTTCTTGTTTTATATAGATGATTGTGCAGTAATTGGATGTATTTAAATGTCTAATTGATTTAATTGTCACGTAATTAGGTATTGCCATATTCAGCTATGATAAATTGATAATAGAGTAGATAAACTAACAGAAAAGGCCTAGAGTTATTCAAACAAGAGATGAACACCTTAACAACTTCTTCTTTCGTTGCAAATGCTTGCATTTTTTCCATGTTTGTAGCAGTACATCATTAAGCAAAGGTTACATATGATTCTTTGTTCATTGTTTATTTTTTTCCCTTTTTTTGGGGGGGGGGGGAGTAAGCTTAATTTAATTACTGCATTTGAAATTTTTTTTTCTCCTTTGTTCTTTTTTTTTTTTTTTTTTTGGCTCCAAAAGAATGTACTACTATATATGTAGTATGTTAGTTGGAGAAGTTAAATATTCTGTTATGCTTGGTTAAATGAGATTTTTACCTTTTTTTTTTTGGGGGGGTTTCAATTTTTATAATTTTTAGCTGAAGTTCCTCAGGGCTTGAGGAACTTAGGGACTTTGTGCACAATAAATCTCTCTCTCTCTCTCTCTCTCTCTCTCTCTCTCTCTCTCTCTCTCTCTCTTAAATTTGCTTAGTTTATAGAGTTTATCCAAAAAGGTTTTTTTTTTTTTTTTTTTTAAATGAAAGAAATTTGATTTTGTTAATTTTTAAATTTTTAGCAAGTTATTGGGGTTTTAGTACATAAATTTTGGAGTTAGAATATTGTTTCAAATTTGGTGAATTTTGGGGAATGTAATAGCGTGAAAATTTTATAAACTTTTACTGTCTAGGAAGCCAACTTGAGTCTAACAAGACAGCCACGAACAACTTAAGTCCAACATGAAGGCCATGAACATCCAGGTAGTCTATTGGCATGTTTAAATGAAAGAATTTTGATTTTGTTAATTTTTAAATTTTTAGCAAGTTATTGGGGTTTTAGTACATAAATTTTGCAGTTAGAATATTGTTTCAAATTTGGTGAATTTTGGAGAATGTAATAGTATGAAAATTTTATGAACTTTTACTGTCTAGGAAGCCAACTTGAGTTTAACAAGAAAGCCAAGAACAACTTATGTCAACTTTTACTGTCTAGGAAGCCAACTTGAGTCTAACAAGAAAGCCATGAACAACTTATGTCCAACATGAAGACCATGAACATCCAGGTAGTCTATTGGCATGTTTTTGTTTCAATTCTTTTCCTTCTCCTAATATAGCTTTGCCGTTTGCTTGTTAGTTGAAATTGAAATAACACAATTTTCTTATTCTAGATGAAATAGTTTAGGGGTTTTCATTTTATGTATAGTTTTCAATGCAAATAACATCAATTCAATACGCAAACATGAAGGTCAAAATGAGAGTTCTTAATGCTCTTTTTTAAAGCTTTCTCTGATTTATTAATTTTTATTGCTTACTGTTTCAATGTTAAGGATTCAGTGACAAACTTATTTTGTACTTGTACTATTGTTTTACTTGTGGGGAAAATTTGATGAGTTTTCTATGTTTGTGTTTTGTAGTTCGTATTGATTTGCTAGATGTGAATGGTGATGTGAGGGGACTTAGACGAAGATAATGGGCCACCTGTCTTCTATCTCAAGGTTTGTTGTTTTTCCTTTATATTAAGCTGTAAATGCATAATAGTTTCCTTGAAATCTTATATAGATTCTATATATAGTCATAGGTTCAACATAATATATTCAAAGAAACTCTTATTAATTAATTTTTTTATTGAGTTATTGAATCAAACATGCATCCAAAATCTGTTTTAAATGGAAATAATTCAACTGATGATTATTTACCTTTTTTTTCTAGACTAGAGACGAATGTTTACATTGAATTGTATACTTGATGGTGCACTCCCACACATAGATAGAGTGGAAGAAAACCATAAGCTAGAGTTTTATGGAGTTCTTGAAAACTTGCCTTAAGTTATGATTAGGAGTTCCATGATGATTGTATGTAACTTATTATGGAAAATGGTGGGAAAATTGAATCTAAAGGAAAGAGGAACCATATTGGTTGAGAGCAAGTGTCACAAATGTCTCAAAGGCTATTAGCGCATGTTGACAAGTTTGGGGTTTGAGGGTGCCATAGAAGTTTTAGTGGAAGTCTTCTCTCAGTTGCTAAGCTGTCATGTATGTAAATTAGGCTATTTATTTTTAAAAAAATATATTGTAAATTAGGCTAGATATTGAAAGTTCTTGCTGAATGCTATAGTTACTAAAAGCTATGTTTAGGTACTAAACTACCTGAGAAGTTCCTTAAAATTTTGGGATATTAGTGTGCATTTGGTTCCAAATTAAAAACCAGCTTATTTTACTATTTAGCTTATTTTTGCTATTATTCATGGGTCCTACTGCACTTTTTGGTACTATTCATGGGTCTCACTGTACTATTTCAGATGACTTTTACTTTTATCTACAGTATTTTCAGTAAAAAAAATTTCAGTTTCAGCAAAATAAGCGGATTCCAAAAAGACTCTTAGTTAATAAGAAATGTCTTTTACATTATGCTTTCAAATACAATTTTTATTTAATCTAATTTGTTTTAGTTGGTGATTGAGGAAGGAGGAAATTTTTTCTCCCTTAAGATTTTTGAACGGGGAAAATACTACATACAATCGGTGTTTATGGACAAGAGTGCAGCTCTTTGGACAACGCAGAATCTGGAACACACCGTGAGTGGGGTTAGTCCTAAGCAATTTTTCATGTTCAGGGAAGGTGATACTACTTACACGTTGCAAAGGGGGTCCACCTTGTTTCAGCAGTACTTATCAGTGACAGAGCTTAAGGTAGGTGGGCTGTGGCGAACTATCATTTTTCCTGCCAAAAAATTACAACAAGGATGGAGAACTTTTAGGATTGAATTAAGAAGGCTATTGGAACCTTCTCAATATGCGTTGGGTGGATTGAAGTTTGTATCGTATAGGTTGAAACAAATCCCAAAATATCAACCTGCCAGGTTTTATGTGGAAGCTGTCAAAGCTCCGGTGCAAGCAAGGTTGGAGCATGTTCAGTAGCCCCTCAGCAAAGAAAAAGTTCAGGCTGGTACCGTGAAGAATTTTGCAGAGCTTTTGAGTGACAATTCTTCACACAAGTAGTAGTTTCTGAAACTCAGGCTGGAGGTTTTTCCCAGTCAGCCGTGGGTGGTGGTAAGGGTGGAGAAGGTGGTATTAATGGTAAGACTAAATTTGAGGAGAAAATCCTAGAAGGAAATAAATTCAATATTCCTTTGAAGCCCAATTTGAATTCAAATATGGTTGAGTTTGGAAAGTTGCCTGATAAGAGAAAGGCACATTGGCTAGGGAGAGGGCTGACTGTGAATGTGAATGAATATGGAAAGAGGCGGGTATCTTGGGATAGTGTTAAGGGTGGTAAACAAGCTGGAAAATGGGTGATAAGTAATATTGTCCATAATATTAACGTGGGTCTGGGCCCATCCAAGCAGAATGCCTAAGCCTTGTTGGGAAATATAGAACCCATTTTGGGCCTGGGTTTGTCAAGCCTACCTAATTTTGAGGCTGGAGAGAGTTCCTTTAGTGGCTAAGGGCCCTGGAGACTTCTTACTGGAAGGGGTTCACTATGCCGAGTTCAAATAGGAGTGAACACATTGCCACAAAGGATTTTGAGAGCTTAAGGATCACACCCACCACATCGGAGCAACTTACGATGTCGCTGAAGGTATCGCTGGGCATGAATTCTTCCTTAGCAGCGACGGAAGTGGCGGGTAAGGGCGGAGAGGACAACACGATTCCACTAGCTCAGCCACCTACTGCGTCAACAGGACCAGAGGTGGTGGCCCAAGCCTCCCACGATTAGATATCACCGATCAGTGCTCTAAGTGGGTTGAGGTTGGTGCCGGTGGTGTCATCAGCCATAGTTTCAGAACCGGTAATGACCCTTACTGACTCGATAGAACTAGCGATGGTGTCTTTGTCTTCTCTAGTGCCATAAGAGGATGGGGATGAGGATTTTGTGGGTTCGAAAGGACCAGTACTTCTGATTTTGAGAGAGCTCAGATACCTAGCCCACATATAAGGGAATTGGTCAGAGACTTAGATAAGTCTTGGGGTAATTCCAAAGAATGGATTTTACAATTGCATGATGGCAGGCAATTAGTGCTCTCATTGTCACAATATCATTCTCCAGATAGTATATCAGTCTGCTCAAGTTTGGAGGGAGAATGTGTACCAGGTAATGATTCTAGTACTAATGAAGGGCAGAGGGTTAGTTCGGTAGATGAGGGTGAGGGGCTAGTAGAGTCTTCGTCTGTGGTTCCTAGGGCAGAGAGTGAGTTGTGGGAAGTTGGTGAAAGGTTGAGGTCTTGTGAGGGTGGTGACGAGCCATTGGTTGTGGTACCTTTGGCCACTAAAGGTCTGTTGGAGTTGAAGTCTATTCATATGAAGGAGATTGGGTGTAAAGAGAGTGTGGATAATTGTCAACTATCATAGTGGGTAACTAATAGGATAAAGACTTTCAAGAAATCTGTGGGCACTTCACTGAAAGGTTTTAAGGAGCAAATTATAGGATTGTTATTAGACATTGAGGCCAGAAAGAAAGACAAAAAGAAAATTGTGGTGGGTGATCAGATGAAGTTGGTCAAGTCAGGCCAAAAAGGTCAACGGGAGTTGAAGAATTTGTTGTCATCTTTGAATGTTGAGTATGATCCAAATAAAGCAAGGAGTGCAAGTTCTGAGTGGGCTATTGTGACTTATCAATGAATGTGAAGATTATTTCTTGGAACATTAGAGGGTTGAATGAGTAGGATAAAAGGCTCAGGGTTAGAAATTTGATTAGGAAATGGGGGCTAGATGTGGTTTGTCTTCAAGAAACCAAAATAGGGCTGATCAATAAACTGGTGATTCGTAGCTTGTGGGGTGGCCAACATGTTGATTGGTCTTCCCTAGGTTCTTGTGGAGCTTCTGGTGGGGTGTTAGTGATGTGGGACATTCAGGTGGTGAATAAAATGAAGGAAGCAGTGGGGAGATTTTCGGTTTCTTGTAAGTTTACAAGTGTGTCAGATCAGTTTATTTAGCCGTTTACTGGTGTTTATGGTCCTAATTTACACCGAGACAAGAGAACTTTATAGGAGGAACTCTATGGCTTGAATAGTTGGTGGAGTGTCCCATGGTGTGTGGGTGGTGATTTTAATGTGGTTAGGTTCCCTTCCAAATGATTGGGGTCTAATTCTTTCACTACTACTATGTGGGAGTTCTCCAATTTTATTTTGGAACAGGGTCTCATTGATCTGCCATTGCAAGGGGGTTCTTTTACTTGGTCAAATTCTAGAAAAGTTGCTTCGAAGGCTAGGTTGGACAGATTCTTGTTTTTTGTAGATTGGGAGGATAAGTTTCCAACAGTTTCTCATAGACGGATGTCTAGGTTGTGCTCGGATCATTCCAATTGTCCTTGAGGGTGGATCTTTCAGAGAGGGAGTATGCTGTTTAGATTTGAGAATATGTGGCTTAAGGATGAAGGTTTTGTGGATAGGGTTCAGTCTTGGTGGGATTCCTATTAGGTTCATGGTGCACCGAGTTTCATTCTGGCCAATAAATTAAAGCTCTTAAAAAATGATTTGAAAAGATGGAATGTGGAGGTGTTTGGTCATGCTGAAGTTCAGATTAAAAAATTGTGAAAGGACCTAAGTGCTCTAGAGAGTATGGAGGAGAGTCGGGGCTTATCAGTGAAGGAAAGGGTAGAAATGGGAAGAATTCGTGATGAGTTAGAAAAAGCTACTCTATTGGAAGAAAGAAGTTGGAGGAAAAAACCTAGAGTTCTTTGTATTAGGGAAGAAGACAAGAATACTAATTTTTTTCACCGCATAGCTAACTCTCACAGGAGGGTTAATTCTGATAACTCCTCGAAGATCAATGGGTTGAAACTCTTCAAACTTTGACAATCTCTAGAATTGAATCCTGTAAAACCAAACTCAATCAGAGTAAGACCGGTGGAGACCGGCCTAAGACCCTCCGATGATGAAGTTAGAAGGCTGGAATAGAGAGGGAATATGTCTAAGTGTTTGTTTCCTTCTCCAAAATGAAAAAGTCAGAATCCCTTACCTCTACGTAGAATCGGGTTTATATAGCACATGGAACGGTTATTTTCTCTAATAACCGTTCCTATTGTCGAGGAGTTCATCAAAATCGGAGGTAACTTCCATAACTTCCGTAGAAGTTGCTTCATCTGAACCGGTGTCTCAGTACGAGTAATGGAGGTCTGGACTTATTGGTGAAGTCAGGAATGCTTGGCTCGTCCATCCATATCTAGGGGTGGACGTGCCTTAGCATGGCCATGCCTTCCTCGTCCGTCCTTTGGGGTGGACGAGACCTTGTTTGTCCGTCCTTAAGGACGGACGAGGCAACTTGGCTGCGCCATCCTTCTGTTTCCTGTAGACGAGCCATATGAACAATTTTTCAGTGGTGGTGTTTTATGTCATCATCAGTTGCCCCCTTGTTCATTGGGTCGTCCTAAGACAAATAGGGTGTATTAGCAGAAGTTTGGTGTGCCACGTGTCAAGAGTTTGTTGGTGGAAAAATCTCGTCGATTGATCTACTCGAGAAGTTTGCCACGTGTCTTTTAATGACTGGGCTATGTCGCTTCAGATGCCTGAGCTTGCTACCTATAAATAGTGGAATACCTCCGGTACCCTCTTCATTTCTGAAATTTCTTTCCCTGTCCTTCCTCGTCTTAGATATTCATCTAGAAGCTTCTCGCGTCTATAGCCTTCATCCGTCCTAGATCCAGGTATTTTTCTTTTTCTCGTCCTTAGTTTTCCTGTTAAGATGGTAGATATTGTTCTTTCCTCGTCTAGTGATAGTATAGGCAAGGCTATAGACGAATATAACGACGAGAGTAGTTACAATAGTTCTAGTAGTAGTGACAGTAGTGGGGGGAACACCACGGACGAGGAGTACGTCTCTGGCGTCCCTGGGCTTCCTGTGGAAGTTTTACAGGAACAGCTTAGGAAGGCCTCTGGGTCTCAAGCTGGTACTTCCAGTTCCCCTCGTCCTAACCCCTTAGATGAAGAGGAAGTGACTGTGTACAGTTGTGCAATAGATATCCCCTCCAAGACGGACGAGCAGAGACTCAGAAACCTTAGGGAGTGGTACCAAATCCCAGACGAGTTTAACCCTAGGTTACCCGTCCGAGGAGAATGGTGTTGCAACCCTCGCTTCGGGNCTCTATCAATTCTTGTTCAATAAAATCCTCCCAGAAGGGATCGATAACGTTTTCCATTAATCTTTCCAAATTAACGTTAACTATATTTTCAAAAAAAAATTGAGAGAAGTTCATCAACTGCAATGAAATCATAGTGTTTAATGTGTTCAAGTCCAAGCTTTAGTAGATTGAAACTTCATTCATCAATAGAGAACTCATCTACTACTGAACAAACCAATTGTACCAACGTATGATTGTAATTAGTAACATCACCTTTTGTTTTTGAATGTTGAAAGTCTCATCAATGGTGTGAGTTATGGGCTCACCTTGTATGTATATGACTTTATCTTTATCAAGTTCAATCTTGTCTCGTTGACTAAAATCTTCAAGATAGTCATCATAAATTGGTGGAGAATCCCAATTATTGCACTAACTCTTTCAATGTATTCATCATTCTCTTTGATATCACAATCCTCCTCCTCCTTCACATAACATGGATTTGGATGGTAGTTTTGAGGTTGATTTCCAACAGCTAAGGCGGTGAGCTACTTAGAAAGTGCATCAAACCACTCCTCTGTTTGTTGAAAGAATGCCTCTAATTGCGCATCACATGCAACCTTATCGCGTTCATACGCATCATCTATGGCAACAAGTCTTCCCTCATGTGCTCCTCTTTGTGCCATGTTAGGAACCTAACCTAGGACCTGACCAATCTGCATCAGACATGGTTGAAAGCCTCAAAGGCTTGTTCTTTATTGCTCATCGCCACCACCCAATAGCAGTGGCTTCCCCTTTCCTGATCAGTTAAACCCCGAGTTCTCTCTCACATGCCAAGCCAAACCCATGGTGGGCCTCCTTGCTTTGCCTTTTGCCTCAAGCTTTTTCGTTCTTTATCTCTGCTTTCTCTCTCTCTGGTTTGGCGTTTGAAGGGGAAACGAAATGAAGGTTAGATTTAGGGTGCAAAGTGAATATCAGGTTGTGTTAAGGTGGTACCATCTTCACCATCTCATCCTCGATAGTGTCAGTTAAGATTTGGAGCACAATCTATTACAGGAACCACTTGGAATTTCTTGGGTTCTATTTGAATGCTCTAATTTTGATGGGTATAAAACACACACATTTGTTGGGTATATTTCTAGAACTCACTTTCATTTCTTATTTTTGTTTTCATTTAAGTAGATCACTAGATGATGTAAAAAGTAAGGATTTTTTAAGTGGGTTTGTTTAGAGAATAGATGGATGGTAATAGTATCTTTTCAGTGTGTTTGTTGTTTTGTTGAGAGAAAATATGGAGGGTGGAGGAAGGAATAGAGAAGTGAGGTTGGGGTTTCACGTTTCATTGTTCCTCACTGATTTCCTCCAATTTTCCATCCATTACCTCTGATTTGTGATTATTTTTTATGTTTGATTTGTTCAGTTGTGCTGTTTTTCTAATTTGTATACAAGTTTATTAGGTTTTGGATGTGTATAATTGTTGTATTGTTGTAGAAAGTGTTAGCAACAACTGCAATTGGATAATTTTTGTGTTCTATTGAAGTTCTTGAGCAAGTTTCTAAATTTTCGTAAAGTCACTCTTTGATTTTGTTTTCTTTGGTTTTCTTATGTTTTTAATGTTTTTAGTAGAGAAAGTTCGAAGGTAGGTTGCAGACCCCTAATGGAGTGGACTTTAGGCGGGTAAAATGTCAAATTTCAAACCACATGTAAGCAATTTAAATTTTACCCAAACTACGTGTGGGTAAGTTGTAATTTATCATTCTTCTTAAAGTGCTCTAGTATTGTAGTAACATTTGTTGGCACTTGTACAGTTGTACTTTCACTTTTAGCAATAAGTTTTTAGTTGTTCTTGATGTTTCTTCATCAACAAGATCGTTACCAATGCTATTGTCTCTTGTGTGGCCTTCCCACCTATTATTCCATTTATTCGTTGTAATATATATTTCGGGAATTTCATATTTGGGTTATTATTGAGATTGCTCAATTGAGTGGGGTGACTATCGTGTAATTTGTTGGTTTTATAGCATTCACATTAGCTCTTTTATAATTGTGTATAGGCGTAAATGCACTTTTAGTCCCTATATTATGACTTTTTTCCATTTTAGTCCCTACATTTTATTTTTACCACTTTTAGTCCCTAAACCAATTAACGCGTTCCATTTTAGTCCTTGAAGCACCATTCTATTAGTTTACTAACAAGAAAGCTGATGTGGCACTGACATAACCATTAAAATATTACTAAAAATAATTATTTGGCATTTTTAAATAACGCATCATCATTTAAAATTTTTTAAACAAAGCCATGTCAGAAAATTTATATAAAAAGAAATTAAATAAAAAAAACCTTAAATCTAATTTAATTAAAAAAAAATTATTACTTATCATTATTAATTTTCATAAGAACATTACACCTTGTTCTTCATGTTCTTCCCAATCAAACCATCAATGAAGAACTTAAACCCAGCAACGAAGATCTTAAACCCAGATCACAACACAAACGAAAAAAAAAAAATGGAGATCAAACACAAACATAGACCTAGATCACAAATAGAGATCAAACACAAACCCAGATCACAACAACACAAACGAAAAAAAAAAAAAAAAAAAAAAAAACATAGATTAAACACAAATCCAGACCACCAATAGAGATTAAACACAAATCCAGATCACAACAACACACCCAAAAAAAAAAAAAAAAAGGAAACAGAGATTAAACACAAACATAGACCCATATCACCAATAGAGATCAAACATGGACCCAGATCACAACAACACAAACGAAAAAAGAAAAAGAAAAAAAGAAACAGAGATCAAACACAAACACAGACCCAGATCACAAATAGAGATCAAACACAAACGAAACCCAGATCACAACCCAAACCAAAATCATCAGTGGACCCAACACCAATCCAGAAAACAAGCCACAAAAAACAAGTTACCACCAAACCGAATCTTAAATGTCATTTCCCATTTTCAACTACATACAGGACAAGTACAACTTATATATCATAAACCCAATCTCAACAAAAATCCCAAAATTCTAAGCATCAAAGGACATTAATAAGTAGAAGCTAAGCATGGATAATGACGTAAACTAGCAGTAGCTTGGGCTGTAGATATCACGGGCGGTGGTGCTCTTCTTCACCGGAAAAGGCGACCTCATCACTGAGATTAGAAAGAGTTTGGGTCAGATTAGAGTTTGGCAAATCGATGGATGAACAAGTTCGACGACGGCAACCTCATCACTGAGATTTGAGAGAGTTTGGGTCAGATTGGAATTTGGCAGATCGGCGGAGATGAGATTTTGAGAGTTTGGGTCTGAGAGAGATTTTGTCGAGGGTGAAGAGAGAAAGAGAGAATTAGAGATAGAGAAAGTTTAGAGTTTGGGTCTAATCGTTGATAAGGTTAAAAGAAAAAGAATTAAGGTTAACGAAAATGAAAAAGAATTAAAGGATAATTTTTTATTTTTTATTTTTAAAATAATTTTAATTAAATCAGCAAACAGGGCTGATGTGGCATTGACATGTAAAATAATAATGTTTTTTTTAATTGATTCGTCAGCCACGTCAGGTTTTCCGTTAGTTTGGTGGCGAAATAGTGCTTCAAGGACAAAAATGGAACGTGTTAATTGGTTTAGGGATTAAAAGTGGTAAAAATAAAATGTAGGGACTAAAATGGGAAAAAAAAATCAAAATATAAGGACTAAAAGTGCATTTACTCCTTGTGTAAAATACACATTTTGATCAATTTTACACATTTTGAGCAAAAAAACACCCATATTAGTGGTGTAAAAATGTGTAAAATATACACAACTGGTGTAAATGAATAGTAAACTGTGTATATTTACACGGTTACTATTCATGTGTATCCGAATTTTTTATTCTTTTTTTCATTCTTTTTTTCTCTCTCCTCTATCAAACTGCGACAAACTAGCATGGGAAGAAGGCGCCAACGCCACCACCAAACTACAACAAACCCAACCACCAAGCCCAACACCACCACCAAACCCTGCAACCTAGCACAGAGAATTAACCCAAAATCAATAGAAAATTAACCCAAAATCAACACCGCCTAACCACCACTCAATCACCACTACCACAACCCATCCATACCCATGATATTCCAATCACAAAATCAACCAAAAACAAAGAAAAATCAAACCTTCAATGGAAAACTTAACAACTTAGAACCTAAAATCAAACTTTCAACAGAAAACCCATTAACCCAAACCCAAACTCAAATCAAGACTGCTGTCACCATTGCCATGGAGAGCTTGCTACTTTCTTTGCTCATAGAGAGCTTGTTGTTGCCATTAGAGAAGAGAGAAACAAGTGCTGAGCTACGACAAAGGAAAAGATCAAAAAAAAAAAAAAGAGAACAGACCGTGGGAGAGGAAGTAGAGAAAGGATGTGGCTTTCTGAGATATAAAAGGAAAAAATAAAAGTGAGGATCAGATGTGTGGTGACCATAGGAGAGGAAGTAGAGAAAGGATGTGGCTTTGTGAGATATAAAAGGAAAAAATAAAAGTGAGGGTCAGATGTGTGGTAGGGGTTAAAAGTGAGGGGAAAGGAAGCTTCCTTGAAGCTTCCTTACTTGTAAATTTATCTAAATATAATTTAATTATAAAAGAATTTTGATTGAGATTTTTTTTTTCAAACAAAGCATGATTTTATTTGGAATTTTATTAAAGTCTATATTAAAATTTTTAATTCAAATCGGTGCCCTTATATATATATATATATATAACTAAAATCATACTAATAGTAAATAATATATATATATATATATCTCTTCAATGCATAACCCTGAAATGACACACTGAAATATTTCATTGATGGCAAAATGATGGTCGAAAACACTGATCTGTCGGTTGTCGCCGAAGCCGCTATTTGGTAGTCTGGCCACCAGTGCTAGTGGCACGGTGGGCGGAGACACCGATCTAGCAGCGGTCGCCAGAAACACTATTTTAGAGGTTTGACCACCAAACCTCCACCACAAGGTCAAGTCACCGGTGTTGGTAGTTTACTTAAAATTTATGTTTAAATTAAAAAAGTATGACCATTAGGGAAATAATAAAAAATTGATGAAAAATGAATATTTTATTGAAATACTTTGTAAAATAGATAAACTGATGTGAATGTTTTGTAAAAGTGATGGTGTAAAATAGAAAAAGTAGGTTTTTTGTGTAAAATAGACGGAATCTTTTAGAAGAACTGATGTGAATGCTCTTAGGCTACGTAAGGGGTGTCACTAAATTCTAGTGGCTCATATCAAGTTTGAAAGTTTTAGTGGAGTTCTTAGTCAAGGGTGATCTAGTGTTTTGGTTGTTGCAAAGAATTGAGTTTTTGCTCTATATTAATGATTCAAAATTGATGCCGGACAATCAATTCTCAAATATTTTTACAGAAAAATTGACTAGAAAAACAGAGATTAAATTATAAATTTCATTTTCTAATTTTGCATAAAAATTAATTTAGTCCTGTAATTTGAATTTCATTCAATTTAGTTCTCAAACTTTAATTTAGTTATTCTATCAACTTCCATTATAGGTTGCTGATAATTGTCCCAAAATGATGTAATTTTGTATTTTGAAATTATGAAATTAAAAAAATATTAAAATATTAAAAAATATAAAAAAATATATAAAAAATTAAATTATTTTTCTCTCAAATTAGGAAGAACATTTAGATTTCCCTAAATTTACATCAATTCAGATTTTTATATATATTCAATTATGTACTCAAATTCAAAAAAGTAGCCACCCAAATTCATCGCTTCTAAGCAACCAAACAAAGCCATAGCATTTGATCAACAAAAATCTTGAGTTAAAAACTTCTAAATCAACCTTAAAACCCACTAATAGCATCATCAACATGTAACACACAACCCAGATTTGTGAAAACCCAACAACAAATTTTTTTTTTTTTAGCTCTTGAAAATAGGAAGTTTTGGTTAACTCAATCATATCACCCAAAGATCCAACAGGCCAACTCCCATAAGCAAGATGACCCAAATGTGAGAAGGATCCATAGGCAAGAGCTCAACTAATGTCAAATGAGGTACAAGGCTTTTAGCAAGCTGTCAAGGAGCCACGTCGAGTCTGGCTAGGGGGGCCATGGCACCACTAGCTTTTTGAAAATTTCATTTGCTACATTAAAAGCTTGAAAAATTATATCTAAATTGTCTGTAAATTAACTTATTAGCCCCTCCTAGAATTTGATATAAAAAAATAAAAAATGTTATGGGTTTAGACTTTAGACTCTATTCCACGTATCTTAAAATTTGTTAAGAGAATCCCACAAAAAACCTGGTCTATTCCTTGGCCCATTAGCTCTTCCAAATAGCAAAAATAAAAATCTCTAATGTACATTGGTTGCCACAATCGCAGCCTCAACACCGCAACAACTCAACAATTGGCTTTGTTTCTTGTTGTCTTCTCCACTCTAACCTCCATTCAAGTGAATCAACAATCGGTGACGGACTACCTTCGAACCAGTGGTCTCTCTCTCTCTCTCTGTATTCTGTTTTATCTATTGCCCTTGATATCTCTCTCTATTTGGGTAAAGTATCTCTCTAAAAGAAGTGTTCATTACTTTATTTAGCTTGTAGAGGATGCTACTTCATTCACAATAACAGATTAGTGGCTTGTAGCTCTAGCACATTTTCTATTATTTTATATTATATTTAACTTTTCAGTAAAGGTTAATAAACTAGTCTAGCAAACTTATTGTTTCTAAAAATGAAATCAAATTAGAAAACAAATATTGTTTTTAGTATGTGTAATAATAGACTTTGAAGCATTAAGATAAAAACAAATTTACAAAGTTGTTTCCTTTTCTTTTCTTTTTTTTTAAACATAAACAAAATTTTACAGTTTTTTTAAGTGAAAAGGCTTGCTATATATATATTTTTTTTTTGGTAACCCAGATTGGCTATATAATTACTATATAAAATTCAATATTCAGGTTTTAATATTTTGGGTAATTTAATAACGAAACAATCTACTATTGATGCATATTTTAACAGAAAAAATATTTAAGATTTGGAGACTACTACACAATTCTCTATTTAGAATATTGAAATTTCAGATGTTGAACACCTATAATAGCTCAAAGATATGAGTTTAGGAAATATTACTTCTATTGAATCGTGGTCTTAAATAATGAATGATATTGGAATGAGTTTTTGAATGGTTGTTTAATGGGGTGTGTGTTTATAAAGAAAATGCTAAAAAATTATTTCAAGATCAATTATAAATAATTTTTAAGGCGAGTGTGGTTCAACTTTTTTATATTGTGTTATTTGAAAAAAATGGCAATTTCAAAACGTGTGGTATTAAATTGAAAATTTTTAAAAAGTAGTATTTTTTTTTTTTTTAAGCTGAGTATTTTTTGTTTGAGGTGTAAATTTTCAAAAAGTACAACATATATCATTAATTTTATCTCAACGTTCTTCCTGAATTTAACGTATTTTTTTATCAAACATCTAGACCAATGACAATACATCAAACACAACACCAACAGTACTCTTTCAAGGACTTTGCTACTCAAACACAACCCATAAATCCAGATCTACTCAAGGAAAAAAAAAATGCAACCCCAATTCCCAGATTCGCCCAAAAAGAAAAGAAAATGAAAGGGAAAAAAAAAAGTGGTGTGAAATGTGAATGAGTTGGAAGGTCTTTTGAGAGAGAGAGAGATAGAGAGAGAGAGAGAGAGAGTACTGGTGGTGGAACAAAGAAAGGTGAGAAAGTAGACATGGCAAAACGGGCAGGTCGGGTCGAGTTCGGGTCAGGTCAAGCGGGTTGCGGGTCAGGTCGGGTTGGCTCATATTTTTCACATGATTTTTTTTTTTTTTTTTTAAGAAAACAACATATATTTGCCATTTGGAAAGTTATGCAACAAATTACTTAATGTAAAATGCATTATTTTGAATTCATCACTTATATTAAGAATGAACTCAGTTAAACTTATTAATACTTATTCAATAATTTTAAAATTATGCAAATCTTAACATTACTATCTAAAACAAAATAATACAAAGATAAGTAAAACAAATACACAAGTTTTATTTCTACACAATATCAACATTCCAAAATATAAAACAAAATTACAAATGACTTATTGGATAACTCATTTGATAAAGAATAAAAACATATAAGAAATTTACAATCTTGAAAATTAATTTTATAATTTATTATCAATTGTGGTTGGCACTCTATCTCAATTGATATATACATTAAAATTTGATTGCTTAGTTATTTATACATGGTCTCTTTTATGAATATCATATCATTGTTAAGCAACACACACTCTAGGAAATATCATAATTTATTTTGAAAAGTCGTTTATTTTGGACACAAATTGTTAAAAAAAATAGGTCTAAGCATTCATAATTTATGCTAATTTGATACTTTGGCTTTACTATTTTCACACTTGTGAATGTTTCTCACACATGTCTACAATTTTAAATCTATGATTTTAACTCTACTGTAACTAGATTATCTTGGCATGTATTTTACTATTTGATATCTAAAAATCTTTACTCATTACAGAATGCTCAACTATTTACTTTTCAATTAATTTGCATATAGTTATGTAAATGTATCAATTGTTTCCTATATTATCTTAACTTTTACTTTTTTTTTTTTTTTTACCCAAAAAAAAAGTTTAAAAAAATGTTTCGGGTTCGGGTTAGGTCGCTGGTCGGTCGGGTTACCCACAAAAAACACGAGTCAGGTCACAGGTCAACTCGTTTTTACTTCGGGCAAAAAATTGGTTCGGTCGGGTATTTTTCGGTCAGGTCAGGTCAGAAATTTCTGACCCGTTTTGTCATGTCTATGAGAAATGTTCAATTTTGTGTTTAGGGAAGAAGGACAAAATTGGGTTTATAGAAAAAAATGTACGATTAATTTAAGGACACGAGAGAATGTTTTTTGCTGTGTTTTTGTATTGCTTGATGGTCCAATACGAAAAAGTGACCAACCGCAAAAATTGCAATTGTGCCTTTTGGGCCCAAAAAGCCGAACTATGGGCCTTTGAAGAGTTAAAGCTAACTTGTATAAGAATGCCTTTTATTTTTTATTTATTTTAATATTGTTATATATCTTTTCTCCTTTTTCTCAAAAAATAATAAAATAAAAGGAAAAAATAAAAAAAGAATATGGGTATATTTAGTTTAGTTCCTAGAAAAATTCTTGATTTTGCCACTGTTAGTAAGGTTTATTGAAATCAACACTAAGGTTGTGTCTGGGATTAGAGTTTGAAGTTATCTTATTTTACTATTTAATTTATTTTTGCTACTACTCATGGGTCTCACAACATTTTTTTTGTAATATTCATAAGTCTCACTGTATCATTTTAGCTAGCTTTTACCTTTATATATAGTACTTTTAACAAAAAAATTCAATTTCAACTAAATAATTTGTTCTCAAACGGACTCAGCTTTTTTTTTTTTTTTTTTTTTTGAGGAAAAAAAATCAACACTAAGCAATAGAAAATTTAGGAATTCTAGGATTTCTTTAATTGACTCCATATTATTATTGTTATAAAAAAAATTATAATATATCTTTTTTGGGGGTTGAAATAGACTAACGCCTCTTTCCCCATCAATTAATATTTTAACCAATTTCATACGCAAGTGTTGCATTTGGTATTGGCTTAAAAATCTTTTTTTTTTTTAATAACTATTTAGCTTTTTTTTTTACTATTCAGCTTATTTTAGTTACTATTTCATCGGTCTCATTTATAGTATTTTTAGCAAAAAGTTTTCAATTTAAACTAAATAAACTATTCCCAAATGGACTCAAAATATTCATAAATGGCTTCTGATAACTCCTCGAAGATCAGTGGGTTGAAACTCTTCAGACTTTAACAATCTCGAGAATTGAATCCTGTAAAACCAAACTCAATCAGAGTAAGACCAGTGGAGACCGGCCTAAGACCCTCCGATGATGAAGTTAGAAGGCTGGAACGGAGAGGGAATATGTCTAAGTGTTTTTTTCCTTCTCCAAAATGAAAGAGTCCGAATCCCTTACCTCTACGTAGAATCAGGTTTATATAGCACATGGAACGGTTATTTTCTCTGATAACCGTTCCTATTGTCGAGGAGTTCATCAAAATCGGAGGTAACTTCCATAACTTCCGTAGAAGTTGCTTCATCTGAACCGGTGTCTCAGTACGAGTAATGGAGGTCTTGACTTATTGGTGAAGTCATGAATGCTTCGCTCATCCATCCATATCCAGGGGTGGACGTGCCTTAGCATGGCCATGCCTTCCTTGTCCGTCCTTTGGGATGGACGAGACCTTGTTCGTCCGTCCTTAAGGACGGACGAGGCAACTTGGCTGGGCCATCCTTCTGTTTCCTGTAGACGAGCCATATGAACAATTTTTCAGTGGTGGTGTTTTATGTCATCATCAGTTTCCCCCTTATTCATTGGGTCGTCCTAAGACAAATAGGGTGTATTAGCAGAAGTTTGGTGTGCCACGTGTCAAGAGTTTGTTGGTGGAAAAATCTCGTCGATTGATCTACTCGAGGAGTTTGCCACGTGTCTCTTAATGAGTGGGCTACGTCGCTTCAGATGCCTGAGCTTGCTACCTATAAATAGTGGAATACCTCCGGTACCCTCTTCATTTCTGAAATTTCTTTCCCTGTCCTTCCTCGTCTTAGATATTCATCTAGAAGCTTCTCGCGTCTATAGCCTTCATCCGTCCTAGATCCAGGTATTTTTCTTTTTCTCGTCCTTAGTTTTCCTGTTAAGATGGTAGATATTGTTCTTTCCTCGTCTAGTGATAGTATAGGCAAGGCTATAGACGAATATAATGACGAGAGTAGTTACAATAGTTCTAGTAGT